>NW_026706174.1:0-258530 GCF_029867415.1 Vicia villosa | reverse complement strand
AGCCTGCTTTAACCGGGAGAATCGCCCGTTGGCAGATGTTGTTATCAGAATATGACATTGAGTATCACGCACAGAAAGCCGTGAAAGGAAGCATTCTAGCTGAACACCTGGCTCACCACCCACTCAATGGTCATGAATCAACCAGTTTCGACTTTCCGGACGAGGACGTCATGTACCTCAAGATGAAAGATTACGACGAGCCACTACCAGACGAAGGACCTGAGATAGGATCCCAGTGGGGCTTAATCTTTGACGGAGCTGTCAATGCTTATGGACGAGGAATTGGGGCAATCATTGTTACACCTCAGGGTACCCATATTCCGTTTACTGCCAGATTAACTTTCAAATGCACAAACAATGAGGCCGAATATGAAGCTTGCATCATGGGTCTCGAAGAAGCCATGGATCTAAGAATCAAACACTTGGATGTGTACGGAGATTCTGCTTTGGTCATCAATCAAATCAAAGGAGAATGGGAAACACGCCAACCAGGGCTAATTCCTTACAAAGACTACGCGAGAAGATTGTTACCATTCTTCGACAGGGTAGATTTTCATCACATTCCTCGTGAAGAAAACAACTTGGCTGATGCATTAGCCACACTCTCTTCCATGATTAGGATAAATCATTGGAATGACATTCCTCGGATCGATGTTATGCGCCTGGATAGGCCCGCCCATGTGTTCACAATAGAAGCAATCATCGACGACAAACCGTGGTACTACGACATCAAGAACTTTCTTCAAAAGCAAGAGTACCCTCTTGGGACGTCAAAGAAAGATAGAAAAACTTTGAGAAAGTTAGCTTGTAGATTCTTCCTGAATGAAGATGTTCTGTACAAGAGAAACTTCGACATGGTTCTACTCAGATGCGTCGACAGAAAAGAAGCAGAAATACTCATGAGAGAAATACATGAAGGTTCCTTTGGTACTCACACCAATGGACATACCATGACAAGGAAAATACTGAGAGCAGGATATTATTGGCTGACGATGGAGTCAGATTGCTACCAGTACGCAAAGAGGTGTCACAAATGCCAGATCTACGCCGATAGAATTCATGTGCCACCATCTCTGCTCAACATACTCTCTTCCCCTTGGCCTTTCTCCATGTGGGGAATTGACATGATTGGAATGATCGAACCAAAAGCGTCCAACGGACATCGCTTCATCTTGGTAGCCATAGACTATTTTACCAAATGGGTTGAAGCAGCTTCATATGCAAACGTTACAAGACAAGTTGTCGTCAGGTTTATCAAGAATCACATCATATGTCGCTACGGCATTCCTAGCAAGATAATCACTGACAATGGGTCAAATTTGAATAACAAAATGATGAAGGAGCTTTGTGAAGAATTCAAGATCGAACATCACAACTCATCTCCTTACAGACCAAAGATGAATGGAGCTGTAGAAGCAGCTAACAAAAACATCAAGAAAATCATTCAGAAGATGGTCATCACTTACAAAGATTGGCATGAAATGCTCCCGTATGCTCTTCATGGTTACCGTACATCAGTACGTACTTCGACTGGAGCAACTCCTTTCTCCCTTGTATATGGCATGGAGGCAGTCCTACCTATAGAGGTTGAGATTCCATCAATGAGAGTCTTGATGGAAGCAAAATTAACAGAAGCCGAGTGGTGTCAAAGCAGATTCGATGAATTGAACTTAATCGAAGAAAAGCGCATGACAGCTTTATGCCACGGACAGCTATATCAACAAAGAATGAAGAAAGCTTTCGACAAAAAGGTTCGACCTCGCACAATCAAAGAAGGCGACCTTGTACTCAAAAAGATTCAATCTTTTCTCACAGATTCGAGAGGGAAATGGACTCCCAATTATGACGGCCCCTACGTGGTCAAGAGAGCTTTCTCAGGAGGAGCCTTAATACTCACGACTATGGATGGAGAAGAATTCACCCGTCCTGTGAACGTCGACGCAGTCAAGAAATACTTCGCCTAAATAATTAAAAGAACAGCTCGCTAAGTTGAAAACTCGCAAAGAGCGACTTAGGCAAAAAAGAGCGTCTCGGTGAATCGAAAATCCGAAAGGGCGATTCAGGCAAAAATTAGAGACATAAAAAAATAAGTAATCAATCCCGGTAAACTTAAAACCCGAAAGGGGTAGTTTACGCAAAAGTTAGGGATATATGGCAAGTAACTGTGTTCAGGACAAACTTGATCATTCAAAATCCATAGCGGAGTATTCATCAGTAGTAGGTCATCTTCTACGAAGCACGGATACAGCGCAACTTGGAGTGGAAAGGAAAGATGACGGTCGTCACGTTTCATCGTAGCCCTTTTCCCGAAAAATTACCAATTTCCAACTTTGTAAATACTCCATGGGATCAAGCATTTGGCTGATTACCATTCCATATATAATAATTTGAGCCTTGTGCTTTTCCTTTGCAATCTAGTCTTATTCAGTTTCTTGGAATGCATTTTAAGTTTAAACAGTCAATTTCTTGAAACAAATGTTTTCATAAAATAAAAATGAATTTACTTGCAAAAATAAAGGTGAAATTTCTTTCTGAGGTTTACAAACAATAGGAAGAATGCAAACAGTTGCTCCGAGAACGGTTGAGACTCCGGGAACCAAGATTTCCCCATGAGGTCGCTTTGCGAACATCTCCCGATGACGAATCTTTACTTCAATTCATATTACTCACTTCGGACAGCGGACAACTGATAACCAGATATTCCCAACAGAGTTCGAACTATAAGAAGAGGACCTCTTCTGATTCACAAGAATTCAAGTCGTATCATAGGATTTTACATCTGCGACAATTCTATTCACATTCACTTTACATTTTATCATTGTCATAACATTCATGCATACATTACATCATAACTGCATAGTCAAGTCAGGCTTTGATCCTGTGAATGCCTGAGTCATTAAGGCATGAACTCAAGTTTCCCCTGCAAGTCCTGGAGAAACTTTTTCCTTCAAGACAACAATCCATGTAGAGAGATTTCCCCAAGCAAGTCAATAGATGGTAGTCTCCCTCAAGGAGATAGTTTGTCCACTTTTGGAATTCCTTTGCCGAGATTCTCCTGCAAAGCAACATTCAACAGTCTTTTTTCAGATAAGATAGTCTGCTTTGCATTTTGGGTTTCCCCAAAAGTTTGGCATTTCCCCAGCAGGGTCAAGTGATGCCACTTCTTGTCAAAGAATGATCCAGAATCTCTCAGCAGATCAACAAATGATTCCCCAACAGAATCAGTGAATGGTAGTCTTCATCCAGAAGATAGTTCATGATCCCCAGCGGAGTCAACAAACGGTGGTCTTTCCCCAAGGAAAGACAGTTTGTCTGTTAAATACTCAAGAGATCGACAAATGGTAGTTTCTTCAAACAGTTTGTCTGTTTCAGGGATGTTTAGTTCCCCACAGAGTCAATAAATGGTAGTTTCCCCCTTAGGAAAACAGTTTGTTGATTCCCCAGGCAAGAGATCGACGAATGGCAGTTTTCACCCCGAAAACAGTTCGTCCGCCTTCAAACAAAGTCATTAGCCCCTCAAAAGAGCGCGGGCCCATATGACAATCTTTCAAAGATGCCAAGTCAAAAGGGAAGATGGTGAAGTTTCTTTATTACCTTCAAATGGTATCTTACCTCCAAGTGCTGGTAAGAAGTTTGATGAGGAAACAAACCTTGAAGTTTCTTTATTACCATCAAATGGTATCTTACCTCCAAGTGCTGGTAAGAAGTTTGATGAGGAAACAAACCTTTGAAGTTTCTTTATTACCATCAAATGGTATCTCATCTCCAAGTGCTGATGAGAAGTTTGATGAGGAAACAAACCTTTGAAGATTCTTTATTACCATCAAATAGTATCTCATCTCCAAGTGCTGATGAGAAGTTTGATGAGGAAACAAACCTTGAAGTTTCTTTATTACCATCAAATGGTATCTTACCTCCAAGTGCTGGTAAGAAGTTTGATGAGGAAACAAACCTTGAAGTTTCTTTATTACCATCAAATGGTATCTCATCTCCAAGTGCTGATGAGAAGTTTGACGAGGAAACAAACCTTTGAAGATTCTTTATTACCATCAAATAGTATCTCATCTCCAAGTGCTGATGAGAAGTTTGATGAGGAAACAAACCATTGAAGTTTCTTTATTACCATCAAATGGTATCTTACCTCCAAGTGCTGGTAAGAAGTTTGATGAGGAAACAAACCATTGGAGATTTTCTCTTTATCTGAGATATTGTCCAAACGCAACTAAGACCAGTTTCGAGATTTGGACATCCGGAACGAGAGGAGGTTGTTTACCTTTTTCTAAGTATCAACACTTAGTTAAAGAAGATGGATTGCGCATCCTACATTGCCATCCATTCACCAGAATCCACATCAAGTATTTCTGCAGGAGTTTGTCTCCTCATCCCCCGCCAAGTGCGACAACAGGATCAAATCATGCAAAAATTTTATCAATTACAACATCTCAGGAGCGCCCAAAATTCGGGCATTCTTTGATATTTAAGTCTCTTTTACGCAGGAGAGATCGAGATCTCAATCTCTCTCCCTCCAGATAAAACAAACTTAAATAGGGGCATCTGTCATACCCTAATTTTTGACCCCCCTGAGATGACATATCTTCAGGATTTTTCATCAGGTCAAGACAAGTACCCAGAGCAGTCATTTCTCCATCTTGTACCTAATCGAGGATGCTCAAAGACAAGAAAGCTCAGGCAAAGGATCAATCAATACAAAGACTAGTCTCTAATACAATCATGGGGCTCAAAAACTTCACTTTTCTCATCTATGATTGATTAGACATTCAGTCATATGAGTACAGGTTTACTCAGGTCACCAGACTAGGGTTTTGAGCCTATCAAGGACTGAAATCAGGGATCACATTTGGGAAACCCTAAAAAACCTCAGAGGGTCATTCAAAGACATCAATCATCTTCAAATAACTCATATTACAAGATCTACTGGACATCACACTTCAATTCAAAGTCTACAGTCATTACTTTCACATGGTCGACAAATTAGGGTTTTGACCTAATTCACCAAGATAGTTGACTTCTGATCAGGGCATGAATCCAAAACTCAAGACATTATTCAAGGATCTCTACTACCTCCATATAATCCATTTATATCATCCATTTGGGGAGAAGATCTTATTTCTACACAAAAGCCCAAAAATTCACTTTGTCAGGAAAAAGTCAACTGTGAAGGATCATCATTGACTTTTAAGGTTTTTGGTCAAAAAATGACTTTCAAAGATCAATATCATCAATATATGGATGTCAAAGTCATTTGGCCAAAGAAATTCAAAGAAATTCATCAAGGAGCGAAAAGTCGGGAATTAGGGTTTTTGAGGGGATGGTGAGATCTCAAAATTTCACCTACACAACTCAAAAAACTTCCAACATGAAAGTTGTAGATCTTGCCAAATAAAACAACATCTTACAAAGGAACTTTTTTCAAAAGATCAATCATTTAAGAGTTTTGGAAATTTTGGAGTTTTAGGTCATAAACACTTAGAAATTTTTCTAAGTGTTTTAACCTAGTTTTCTTCCAACTTTGGCCTCATTTTTCACAAATTTGCCAAAGGATTCTGAAGAAACTCCAAACTAATGATTTGAAGTAGATGTTTAGGGCTTTCCAAATTGTGTTCAACCTTCTCAAAATTCAATTTGAGCTAAGAGTTATGCTTGTTCAAAGTTGGCCTCATGAAGTGAAATTATAGGTCATGCATCATTTTGGAACTTTGAAGTTTTGTGCACATGACCTCAAATACATATGCTACATAACCCATAATACATCTGCAAACATGCCATGCATTCATTTTCACCATGCCATAAGAATTGAAGAAGATTCTAAAAACAAGAACATGTGATTATGTAATGATTACATTTGTGAATTTATGGCAAATTGATGAATCACCCAAGGAATCTTCTCACCAACCAATTAGAGCTCATTTCTGGCTCAGAATTGTCCCCTAAGATCAAGCAAAATCGAGGGCTAGGGGATTGATCAAATGGAATCAAAATTCTCATCATTGCATAAGAGATATTTGCAAACTTCCTTCATGGCTAAGAAACCAAATCAACTTCACTAAGGAAGCTCACTACTCTGCAGCTATACTGATCCATTTGCCTATAAATATAGATGCATTCCTCATTCAGAAACACACCAAAGCAACCATATTACTTGCTTTCTCTTTCACTTCTCTTGTTCATTGTTTTTCAAAGTTCTTTGGCAAGAAGAATCGATTTCTTCAAACCAGAGCTTATCTTTGGGAAGTGAGCATTCTAACATCTCAAGGGAGGTCATTTGAGGTGATCCAAGCACCTGGATCATTTCTGTAAGTGGAGGAACACCATTGTTGCTCTCACTTTGGAGCATCTGCAGTTGGAGGTCCATGGAGTGATTCAGAAGGTTTCAAGCCAAGCCAATCATCCAGACACACTCCTCAGGTCATAGTGGAGCTAACCAGATGGCTGCAGCTCATCTGTAACTCCAAATTCAACAACCTCCATGTTCACTTGAAGCTGAAATCGAGGGAGGTCCATAGAGCAATTCAGAAGGATTCAGGCTATAATAAACATCCAGTTAGCATCATTGAGTCTCAGGGAAGCTATTGAGATCATTCATTCAAGCCCAGGTGCTCTCAATCATCCTCACGACCTTCAGTTTCAGAGGTAAGTTTCTGAACCTCACCTCTTTAATTTAAGCACTCTTTGTGGTAAAGCTCGATTCTATCTTGTTCAGCATCATCAGAGGATTGAAAACCCTCTATCATCATTCATTTATTCATCTTGTGCATCATTTAATTTTAAAATTAGGGTTTATGTGTTCTTCGTGTTCATACTGAAATTTGTTAGTTACACTTAAAATAAATGAATTCTGAACCCATGGCCATATTCCTCGTCCAAAAACAAGCAAAATTGATGTTTACATCATACCATTTGGTTGAGAAACCAGAGAGTTAGAAATTTGAATTCTCACGAGCTCAAGGAAGAAGATGACCATGGTGGCGCGCAAATTTGAATCTCCTGGGTCTTTTTAAAATATAATTAATTCGTTGCGTATGTTATACAAACTGAGCGCGTAGCTCAGTTGGTCAGGTTTTGGTGTGTTGGTTACAAGGGCGTGGGTTCAAGCCCTCTAGGTGACAAAACCATATTTTTTACCACTTTTCCCATTTAATTTCTTCACAAACTTTAACAAATTATTTAACCTACCAAATTAATTTATTTTCACTTCATTTTTCACACACTCTTTATTTAACATATCTATTTTGTGAATAATCAAAAAAATCATAAAAATATTATTTATTTCATGTATTTTAATTAGGTTTAAAATAGTATGTTTTTAAGTGTTTTCTTAAATACTTTAAATATATATATTCACTTTGATTTAACCTAATCATTTTATAAATAAGTTTATGATAAAACCCTAATTGTTTAGGTCTTAATTAAGTAAAAATCTTTATTTTTACTTTAATTAAGTTGACTTTTGTCAATTTTCAAAGCTGTTTCCAATCTCCGAATAAATCAAAAGATTAGGGTTTTCAAACAACGAGACCTTGTATCATCCCAAATCATTTTCAAACTGTTTTTATAACCAGTACTGTAAAGTACTGGGCCTCTAATAGAGTGTAAGTCCCAAAAACCTTCTCTTCTTAGCTTGTTTTCAAAACTGTATTTTCAAAATCTTCTTTCTGTTTTCAAAACATTCTTCTGGTATTTGAAGGGCATTATTCCCGGTGAAACTCTTCAGATACCTATGTGACCTTTGTCCATCTTCACTTCTTCTGTTTTCAAAAAAAACCATTAATTGTTTATCATATATATTCAACTGTTATCAACAAAACAACAAAAATACTGTTGAGGCTCTGTACATACTTCTTCAATGGCCTCCACTCCATCCAGGTTAGGCTTTACAAGCTTTCAATTTACAGTCTTTGTTTAAATTACTGTCAAATATAAACTGTGCATATATTAGTTTAGAACTGCGTTTGAGTATAAACCTTAGGACAGTTAAACTATATATATATTATAGGAATATGACCTAGGATTGAGAATGTCTTCCCGGTGAAGGCTCTTTCCTAATTAGAGATCTGTAGTTCAAACCCCCAAGATGAATTATTCCCGGTGAAACATCTTGGCAAAAACCTTAGAATCCAAAAATAATAGGACACATCCACCCAAAGAGGAATTATTCCCGGTGAAACCTCTTACCCATTTGCTTAGAGCCAAAATAAGTTCAAAACCACATAGCTTTCTCTTGTGCTATAACAAGGACCCTCGATTAGCCTCCTCTTGGGCTTTGTACAAGGACCCACAGGCTTCTTAAAAGCATTTCCAGCTTCCTCTTGAGCTTGTATACAAGGACCCATCAGGTTTCTTATAAACATAGGAACAGGTCTTTAGTCACCTTTTAGCCTACCCTGGTGAGTTTCTTCCAATTTAAACCAGACTTTAAACAAGCTAAGTTTGTATCAATTTCACATTGAGTACAATTTTGGAATAAGAGACATGGACAGTCTCTGTCACCCTTATCTTCATCAATCTTCTTTAGCAGAGTCTAGGATCTATGTTTGGTCACCCTCAGCATTGAGTCAGCCTTCATCTTGGGCTTTAAACAAGAAGTCTCACTAGATAATCTTTCTGCCAATCCTTTCATCCCTTAATAATTAATGGAGTGCTACCCAAATCAATCACTTTAAATCCCTGGAAAGGGTTAGCTTCCACACACATCCATTTTCATTTCAATAAAATCCCTGGAAAGGGTTAGCTTCCACACATTCCTTCATTTTAATAAAAAACCCCTGGAAAGGGTTAGCCTCCAAAGTCAATTATTAAATGTCAATAAATAAAGATTCATTTCTCTTAGGAGATAATTTCCCCAAAAGAGTCAAAACCCCTGGAAAGGGTCAGCCTCCAAAAAACATGATAAAGTCAGTCTTTTAACAGACAAATTCACCAGCTGAGTCAAAATCCCTGGAAAGGGTTAGCTTCCAAAGAAAAAACAGTCTTTCAATAAATAAAATCTCCTCAGTAGAGTCAAAACCAACAAAAATAGTTAGCCTCAACCTTGGGCTTCATACAAGGCACCCAAACAATAAAACTCCCCTGTCAAGAGTCAGCCTCAACCTTGGGCATTGTACAAGGCAGATAATAGAGTCTCCCCAGTGAGTTCTTCATCATTTAGTGGCCACAACCTTGGGCTTCGTACAAGGCAGATAAACCATACTTTCATGTGTCAAAGATTCCTAACACTTAGGATCTTTCCCCATATAGTCATCCATACTTAATTCATTTAAGAGTCCGCCACAACCTTGGGCTTTGTACAAGGCAGAAAATAATGTTTTCCCTAGCTAGAGTTAGCCACAACCTTGGGCTTTGTACAAGGCACATAAAATAGAGTCATTCATTCAATTATCCTCAACAGTTAGCCACAACCTTGGGCTTTGTACAAGGCACATAAATAGAGTCTCCCTAAGTAGAGTCAGCCTCAATTCTGGGCTTTGTACAGAACACAAAAAAAATACCCTGTAATTAATCCCCAGTGGAGTCATCTCCCAGAGTCAATAATATTAATAAATCAATCAAAAAAGCCTCAAGCTTGGGCCTCATACAAGCCAGCTAAAGTCAAATCTTTTATACAGTAGATAGACATAGCTTATCTCTATAGAGAGATATTTTTACTACTCTACCACATTCAAACAAACATTTCAATTTCAATTTTAGTCAAGTCTCCCATTTAGGATTTTGAAAGGCATGAGCTGGCAGTAAAACCCAGACATGTGGTAACTTTCCCTAATTTGGATGAGCATCTTTCTTTCATTTAAGAGGCATTTGACTGGTATACTTGCACATACACAAGTAAGGTCCCCCTCTTGAATGAAATGAATTCAGTTATTCTGTCACTCCTTTAAATGTTTGTGGTAGAATAGTACAAATACCTCTCTGTAGAGATGATTTCATGTCTCTTTACTGTATACAGAGATTTAATTCAAAGCTTCAACCTTGAGCTTTAAGCAAGGCACCAAAAATAAGTAATTTCCCTAGTTAGTTCCCCGAACTACATTAAGCTCTGACTTCCACTAGGGATATGTAGGCATGAAGTTCACAAGGAATCTCAGCGAGCTAATAAAATACCAAAAATAGTCAGTTTGTCTGTCTGTCTGTCTTTTAAAATCAATTCAATTCTCTCTCCTAACACAAAGGAGAAACTTTCCCAATCATTAGCAGCAAACACAATCACAATGACACAGAGAAGGTTCCTGTAGAGTACTACAGATATGTAGGGTGTTTAAACACTTCCCTATGTATAACCGACCTCCCGGACTCCAGAATTTCTAGTCTAGGTGTACATCCCCACACTTAGCAAACTCCTAGGGTTTAGTTGAGATCTTTTTTCCCCTTTCCTACTCGTAGGACAAATAAGAAAGTTCGTGTGATATCGTAGGAAGAACTGAAATAAAATTCATCCCACCACGGGCGCATTCTCCTTCCAAATTTCGCGTGAAGGGTTTAGCGTGCCGTCCTCCCAAGTGAAACGGGGAGGTAAAGAAAACGACACCACAATATGTGCTCAACAGGTGTCCAACGAAGAGGCTGAAGGAAATTGTTCCTTTAGAGAAGTGGACTAAAGAGAAGCAGAGTGTTAGCCATCTGAAGGTTTTTGGTTCTGTGTGTTACAAACACGTTCCAGAAGCTAGAAGGAAGAAGCTGGATGATAGAAGCAAAGTGATGTTATTGGTGGGGTACCACAGTACAGGTGCATACAAGCTCTATTGTCCAGAGACTAACAAAGTTGAAGTCAGCAGAGACGTCATTGTGAAGGAATCAGAAGTTTGGGATTGGAGAAAGTCTCAACCAACTTCTGATGTAGAAATAATTTTTGAAGAAAAGCTAGAATCAGAAGATGAATCTTCTGAAGACGAGTCAGAAGATGAAGCATCTTCTGAAGATGAGTCAGATGGAGAATCTGATTCTGATCCAGATTCTGATGATGATCCAGAGTCTGGTGGTAGTCATGATTCTGGAAGGGAAAACTCTGAAGACATAGGGTCTGGAGGACAAGCTTCTGGAGATGATGGAGGTGGTGACTCAGGAGTAGCTGACTCTGAAGTAGCTCAGCGACCACAAAGAGTCAGAACTATACCAAGAAGGTTTGCAGATTTTGACATGTTGCACGACACAGAAGTTGACTCAGAAGGAGAGGTCATTCAGTGCGCCATGTTAGTAGATTCTGAACCAGTGAGTATAGAAGAAGCGCTCAAGAAGAAGGTCTGGCTAAATGCCATGAAAGAAGAACTTGAGGCTATAGAAAGAAACAAGACTTGGAAGCTGACAGAACTTCCAAAGAAGAAGAAAGCCATCAGCGTCAGATGGGTTTTCAAGGTAAAGCTGAAACCAGATGGATCAGTTGGTAAACACAAAGCGAGGCTAGTGGCTAGAGGTTTTCTTCAGAAACCTGGACTAGATTACTTTGAGGTGTTTGCTCCTGTAGCTAGACATGAAACAATCAGGCTGGTGATTGCGTTAGCTGCGAACAGAGGATGTTCCTTGATGCATCTGGATGTAAAGTCTGCATTTCTGAACGGCCCATTACAAGAGGAGGTATATGTGTCACAACCCCCTGGCTTTGTGAAAAAGAATAAGGAAGGGATGGTGTACAAATTACACAAAGCTCTGTATGGATTGAAGCAAGCGCCCAGAGCTTGGAATTTGAAGATTGATTCATTTTTCAAGAAGCAAGGGTTTCAGAAGTGTGAGATGGAATATGGAGTTTATGTGCAACATTCTGGAAGCAATATGATTCTGTTGTGTCTTTATGTCGATGACATATTGCTTACGGGGAGTTGTCCAGAAGATCTGATGAAGTTCAAGAAGGTGCTGATGAATGAGTTTGAGATTACAGACCTTGGGAAAATGTCATATTTTCTAGGGATGGAGATTCTGTACTCAGAAGATGGTATCATTCTGCATCAGTTGAAGTATGAGTTAGAACTTCTGAAGAAATTCAAATTGGAGAACTGCAAAGTTGCTGTTACACCGTCAGAAGTGAATCAGAAGTTGGACTCTGATTCTGAAGGTGAAGATGTTGATACTACCGTATTCAAACAGCTGGTTGGTTCTCTAAGGTATTTGTGTAATACCAGGCCTGATATATGCTACGCAGTTGGATTGGTTAGTAGGTTCATGAGTAAACCTAAGTGGTCCCATTACCAAGCTGCTATCAGAGTCTTGAGATATGTCAAGGGAACTCTGAAGTTTGGCATATTGTTTCCTTCTGGGAGAAAGGAAGAATCAGAGTTATTGAGTTATTCTGATTCTGATTGGTGTGGAGACAGAGTTGATAGAAGGAGTACTTCTGGATATTTGTTCATGTTTCTGGGAGGTCCTATTTCTTGGAGTTCCAAGAAGCAACCTGTTGTTGCTCTATCAACTTGTGAAGCTGAGTACATCGCAGGCGCTGTAGCTGCATGTCAAGCTGTGTGGCTTCTGAATCTATTAGAAGAGCTGAAGATTAGAGTGAAGAAGCCTCTGAAGCTGATGATTGATAACAAGTCTGCAATCAATCTTGCCAAGAATCCGGTGTTACACGGAAGAAGCAAGCATATTGAGACTAAGTATCATTTCTTGAGAAGCCAAGTCCAGAATGGAACATTAGAAGTTGTGCATTGTAGCACCCAGAAGCAGATGGCTGATGTTCTGACGAAGGCGATCAAGACGGATCAATTCCTGCTCTTGAGGGATGGAATTGGCGTTGTCAGCTTTGAGTGAAGAATATGAATTAAGGGATGGTATTGAAGAGTAATTCAATATTCAGAAGTTGTGATGTGGGCTGATCTTCTGGTGGTTACTCAGAAGATGTCGTTGACCAGAAGATGTTATCTTTTGGGTCCCACTAGCTTAGCTGTTTAGTAGTAAGGGTACTTTAGTACTTTGTAGTACTGTTTGTAACTTAGACTTGTTCACTAAGTTTACTGTTTTAGGGCTTATGTGGCAAGATTTTCTTTTCTTATAAATAGCCTTGTAATAGCTATCATTAACAACGCAAGTAGAATACAACATTTATTCTCTCATCTCTTTTGCGCCGTTATTCTATTATTCTCTTTGTCACCATCTTTATTCATTGTGCACCAACAATTTATTCCAACCAATCTCAAGGGCATGGAACACGTGAGAATTATGGCACAAAATAGAATTGGAATTTAAAACAAGAAAGATTGTATACGAAATTGAATAAAAATCTCTTTGAATCTTTCCTCTACCAATCAAGCCATTGCATAACCCTAAAAAGGATCCATTATATATACTTGAGATGCAGAAGCAAGGGAGGAGAGGAAATCTTAGTGTTGGTAGCCGTACGTATACCTTCAAAAAATTCCAAATTAGGGCACGACCAAGAAATTGTTCCAGTACGTTTGAGTTAGTTCCAAGCGTCTCATTATCATTCTGAGGTTTCCAGGGACACGATCCAATCATTGTCGAAGCTTGAAGCATACTCAAACTCCACGTTTGATCATCACCGGTTTGCTCATACTTTGAAAATTCAAACTTTTAATATACGATATTTAAATGAGTTCCATGCATATATATATGTGTTCATAATCATGTTTAGGATCATTTAGAATCATTTATTTGAAGGTTTGGTGCAGAATCAATGACTTGCCATTGTTAGGGCAAGAAGATACATGTGTTTCGTACTCCTATTTGAAGGACGTTTCAGGGAAAACTAACTGTACCATTGGATTCGCAGGGTCCCATTTAGTTGATCTGGGTTGTTTTTTGCGTGTTTTGGTTCATTTTGCAGGTTGTGGGGTTGATCGGTCGTCGGGGAAGGTAACCGGAGGATACTGTTCCGGCGGCCATGGTTTTTGTGACTTTTTGACCGGTAAGCGTGGGTGTTTCCAGCACTCTGATTCGTTGGTCAAAGCTGACTGGGCCCAGTCTGACCCAACCACTTTTTTTTATTCCAATATTTAATTACGTTTATATATTTTCTTTATTGTTGATTATTCTAACGTCAAGCGAAATCTTGCCAACTGGTAAAGAATGGAGTCTGAAGGCTTTGTGGCACAAGGGCATGGGTTCGATCCCTGTCCCTTGCGTTTATTTTGTGTTTTATTTCTTTGATCAACCTTGTTTGCAGATTCAACGCTTCCTCCCCACGAATGACTATAATGCACTCTCACGTAATATCCATTGGATCTCACCAGATCCAGATCTGACGTCCCTCGAAATACAGTCCATCATGGACCATCAAAGTCTCACCACGCCTGATTCTAAGCGCTGTTTTTCCTTCTATTTTCTTGTTTTGTTAGTTTTTTTTAGTTTTCTTTTTTAACTAATTAACTATTAACTCTATTTTAACCATAAACCTAAAAATTAACCATAAAATTAACCATGTTAGTTAGAATTAGGTTTTGACCTTTAATTTAATCGTAGGATTTAATTAATTTAGAGTAAATAACTTAGGTTAATTTTAATTTAATTTCAACTTAATTTTAATTTAATTATTTAATTTGCTAATTAGGATTAACTTGTATATGATTCTAATTAATTTAGTAATTAGACCTAGATAATTAGAAAATTAACTTCTTTCAATTAGCATAATCATGATTAATTAGGTTAGTTAATTTAGAGCTAGGTTTAATTTAAATCATGCTTTCACTAAAAAATCCAAAAAATAAAACATAGGTTCCTATCGCGATCTTCTTTCTCATCTCAAAACTCCGATGTTTGACGCATGTATGTTTAATTTTCGTTATTATTATTTAAAATTCTAGAAATCGATGTATAGGTTGCAGGGACATTTTTGTAATAGCGTAGGATTTATCTTTCTGCTTTTTACTTTCCGCACTATGACTGCTACTGTTATCTGTTTAGATGCATGGCTAATAGGATTGTATGGCAAGATAAAATCAACCGTTAGATCACTAACTTCCAATATTAAAATATCTGAACAAAACACACTCCTTTTTTTTCACACACTCACCTTTAGGGTACCCCCTCTTGGTTGCCTTTACGAAAAATAATAGTCAAGTCCCTCGAGCGTAGAGATATCTTAACATATGCTGCCTACGATTCAAAATCATCATAGCCCCTTTGAAATAAAGATCATAGTCCCTTCGAGTTGCCTACGATGAAATGATCTCGTCCCTCGAGTTGCCTTCGATAAATGATGATAGTCCCATCGGATTGCTATGGTATCTCTACTGGTATCCTTTATGACTATTCACATCTCATAGGACTTCCTACCCTCTTTATGGTATGGATAGCCCCTATGACGATTCAATGACCCTTCGATGACCCGCACATCCAATGTATAAGACTACCTACCCTTATATGGTATGGCTAGTACTATCGCTCAAGGAAAATCTTTAGAATAGGAAAGACCCTACAAACTAGGGTAGGAACTCTTAAGTGCTTGCTCACAACAAAAACAATTCAAATGCTTCTCACACCCCGTTTTCTAACGTTGTCTTTTTAGACATTCTCAAAATCAAACCGTTTTTCTAAACACACACGACACCTTTTTCAAATGTTTCAAACAAACAAAGTGAGCTAAGCAGTTAAGAGCCCGTAGATAACTACGGATGAAAAGGGTGCTTATACCTTCCCTTTTCATAACCTACCCCCCGAACTCAATCTCTTTTCAAAGAAGGTCTTTCCTGTTCTTTTATGCCTTTCCTAATTGGATAAAATAAAAGTCGGTGGCGACTCTTGCTCACCGCAACATTGCTTGCTTAAATTATAAAAGTCAGTTCACCGTATTACAGAACTGGCGACTCTGTCGGGGAGTAATTAAAGAGGGGTTACCTTAGAGCTTAGATCACTTAATAATTATTTGTTTTGTTTGCCATACTTTTCAAGGTTGCTTTGGGTATTGAACGGAAGATGAGTTCTACACCCGGATTCGAGTGCACCTTAAGATAGGAGCGGCATAGTCATAAAGACATCCCTTGTGCATGCTTGGGATTGGTCAATATGAAGTTCGCGCTTGAGTTAGACCTCCACTGGTTATTGTGTACCTCTTTTGCATGAGAGAGGTTTATGCATGTATCTTTGGGTGCGTCGGAGCTCAAGGACCTTTAGTCACCTTTAACCCATCTTAACCTTTAGGAACGTAGTGGGAGGGCTATTATTGGTGCATGCTAAGTTATGGTCGCGACCCGATACTACAGCTTAGATAGGTTTCTTCCTAGAGTATCATTGCGTGGTATGCATGTACCATGTTCGAGGGTGCTTTAGAAGGGGCTGACAATTCTGGGTCACTGGTAGAACCCGTTGCTGAAATCTCTTTATCCATAGAAGTACCTTTGGGGAAGGGTATCTCACCTGGTTAAACCCCATGCAAGCCTCTAAACCTAAGGACACCTGTGTGACTTGCTTGTGTGTGCTACTAACCCTTCTATTGTAGGACTCATTTGTCCTTGTTACCTTACGCTTTGCCTAATGCATTGCATTTGCATAACATCATGACATCATGACGTCATAACATCATAACATAGCATGATTGACTAACCCTTTCAAGGATCTTAAGGATTTACGGCGTGCCATTTTAGGTGCTCTTATCAAGGATTGAATTTCTTATCTAGGGGCAAGATGATTTATTTTCCTCTAGCCATATGCCTTCCAGTTCAGAGACACGATACCTATCAAGGGGCAAGAGAATTTATTTTTCTCTAGCCACGTACCTTCCAATTCAGAAGTATCCCGACTCAAAGGCGATGACCCATTCGATATGGTGAGCTTGATTCCCATAGAAGAACATCCAAGAATCAGAGTTCTTCAAACAAAGATACGAACAAATCCATTTCTATTGTTGCTAACTAAATTCCTTAAAGATCCTTGAAAGCATTGCATGTGCATAACATCGCATAACAGGTTTCCGCCACATGTTTCTCATCTTCTCCCGCTGTTTATTTCAGCACAAATGGATCTCGAGCAGTCAGTTAAAGACCTTCAAGCCCAGAATGCCCAGTTCCAAGATCTGATCCTGAACTTGTCCAAGGGGCAAGATGAGCTGAAAGCGCTTCTGACCAAAAAGGAGAAAAAGCCAAGAAGATCTGTGGGTGTCCTTAATATGGGAAGAAGATTCCGAGGTCCACTCAAGAAGGCTGAAGAAGTCAATGTCCCTAAAGACAATGACAACGATCAAGATGACGATGCTAGCACCACGATTCTGTTAAGCCCTCTGAGGAAGAAGGAGACTACTACTATGAGGACGAATATCCTGATGAGAAATACCAGATGCTAGAAGAGCGCATGAAAGCTATGGAAATTCAGAAGGTACCCGGTCTGGATTTTGAGGAGCTAGGACTCGTCTCTAGAGTTGTTATCCCTCCGAAATTCAAGATTCCAACTTTTGCAAAATACGATGGGGCCTGTTGTCCTAAATTGCACTTGAGGTCTTATGTAAGGAAGATTCAACCTCATACCACCGATAAGAAGCTATGGATCCACTTTTTCCAAGAGAGCCTATCTGGAACTCAACTCGAATGGTACTATCAACTGGAGGGTACCAACATCCATACATGGGAAGACTTGGCTGTTGCTTTCTATACGCAATACCAATACAATGCTGATCTTGCGCCAACTCGTACACAATTACAAAGCATGTCCATGGGACCTAATGAAAACTTCAAAGAATACGCTCAGAAATGGAGAGATTTAGCAGGAAGAGTCCAACCTCCCCTGGTTGACCGAGAGTTGGTTGACATGTTTATGAGTACACTAATTGGTCCTTTCTACAACCATCTACTTGGAAGTTCTTCAGCTGGATTCACCGACCTCATACTGACTGAGGAGCGCGTTGAAAATGGTATCTGAAGCGGAAAAATTCAAGCGGCTACATCTTTTGGTGTTGTAAAAAAGCCATACGATAGAAAGAATGAATCTAACACTGTTGGGGCAATCTTGGTCCCTAGTCAGGCACCAATGCAACAACCACAAAAGGATCAGCGCAAGCAACAAGGTGGCCAACGTACTTGGAAATCCAAACCCAAGAGGTCATTTACTCTACTGCATATGCCATTGTCTCAAGCTTTGCAGCATCTACTCAATCAGAGTCTGATAACTCTACTGCCTCCATACTCAGCTCCAGCAAATCCTGCTCCCAGGTACAAACACCGTGCAAGATGTGCATATCATTCAAACAACCCTTGTCACAATACAGAGGATTGTGGGCCATTGAAGCATAAAATTCAAGACTTGATTGATGAAGGGGTCATTGAATTCATCCAGCCAGACGAGCCTCATAAAGTCTAATGCATTGATATCTAGACGAATGGCTTTTTAGATCATTAGTTTATTTGCATTTGCAATTCTTTTCCTTTTTGTTCAAACATTCGTCTTATGTTATACTCTTATTTTATAATAATCATTAATGCATTGCATATGTTTGTCTTGACTTATTTCTTATTATTATTTTAAAACTTTGTTTTTACTGGGTTTTCTTTATGATATTCAAACTCTCGCTAAAGCTGTGAACCTTTTGAGGGAGGATGACGAAAATGATACCGCAACCTCATACAGTATGCTTTTGAATAGACTTTCCTGACGATGTACAAGCATTGTTTCAATTACCAAACAGTGGAGATATAAGGATGTTAATCCCTAGTCAACCCCTTTGAGCCTAAGGTGTAGGAGTTTTCTTTCTTGTACAGATTAAAACCCTTAATCATAACCTGGGGCAGGGTAGTTACTCAGCTAACTTAATTATGCTGGTAGTTCTTTTACAAGATCGGTGGTGAGTTCTTATAATCATTAAACATCAGGCAGTCAATATCCATCAAAAGAAAAACGGTTAAGTCAAAACCTATAAAGGAGGCTTATCAAAAATAGAGACTTCCCGCTGACTGTAATATCAAAATAAATAGCTCAGGCAAAAGTTAGGGATAACCAAAGTCAAAAGGAGGTCACTACAAGTCCTCGATAAGAAATATTACAAGAAAAAGGAGATAGATGATTGCCTTTTAAATAAACTTCAGATTTTTGAATCTTCACCAATGTCAATGTTACAATTCCAAAGTCTTTTGGAGCACTAGCGCACAGTTAGCTGAGCATAGGATTGAAGAACATCACGAAGATTGGGATGGGTATAAATATACTTCGAGCCATTATCCTTTGTTTCTTAAAACCGTGAACCATGCCATGTTACAACCCTTGAAATTCCTAACTAAAGCATGGTTAGCTCAAAAGCGCACTATTACCAAGGGTATCCTGACTCCTTAAGGTTTATTATAAATCCTGAGTTGATATCATGTGTTTACAAATATAGTTTTCTTACATCTTTTGTTTTACCAAAAACATTTTTAAACTTCAAGACAGACATATGCATTGCATTTTTATAAGTGTCATTATAAAACAATTTTGTCTACATAATTTCAAATCTTTGACATCACGAAGAATCTGCATGAATTATGACTAATGACTAAAAGTTATCCCGATAGATGCAATGCATAGACGTCTTGTACGTTTAACTCAGTATGCTAAAAGCTTGTATATACAAGGGGCATGATACATTATTATCCCACCTACCAGGGGAAATCGTGCCGCGATTCATAAAATCTCTCAAAGACGCCGAACAAACAGAAAAAGCTAGTCCATCACTGGGGACACGTTGCATCAGTCACAATTTTCAGCGAGAGCTGTTTAGCTACTAGTATCAGGCGATGTCAGTATCTTTCTCTCCTTCGAAGTTCAAATTCCAGTAATCTCAAACATCAAGCATACCAGGTTACTGAAGTCAGGGACAGGTAGACTCCCACAAGCGAAGGACCATATATGGTTAAAAATTGTTTTCCAACAGCAAGTACTCAAAAACATGAGGTAATGAAAATTGAAATCCCTGGGAACCTTCCCCACAGAGCAGTGTTCACATAGAAATTCTCAAGAAGTTATCTTCAAATAATCTCTTCCCCAACAAAAACGTGGTTCCCCAACGGAGTTTATATCTCCGACAGTACCGGTTCTCTGACACAATCTTCTTCTCCAACAGGGTTGTTCAAACTCACAATCCCTATTAAAAGTTGACACTCACAGCAGAGCTCAAACAGATAATACATTAGTAGATTACTCTTCTCTCTTGTCACCAGGATATATCAGGATCAAATCACTCAAGTTACTCTCATCCCCAAGCGGTGATCAAAAATCCCCAATTGGATATCCTCGAACGGAAGACAGGAATGCTCAATCACTTTGTTAGTATCTCCAGCAATACCCAGAGATTTATTTTCTCATCCAGCAATTGATATACAAAGCTACCAATATGCTTTGACTATATAGTCTATCCTTGCATCATTCACAATACATACAAAACATTCATCATTCTCGTTTATTTCGAGAACCTCACCAATACATGCATCATGACATTGCATAAAACTTACTTTGCCTTTTCAGGTCATTCCACAATCAAAAGAACATTATCATCCAAATACAGTGCAAAGACTATTGTATCAACAATTCAATCTTAACGCTCATTCAAGACAAAAATACGATTCTGATGCTTCATTCCAGGTCTTTCTCCAAAGATAATTCAAAGAATTTCTCATCCTTTATAGGAACCTTTCTAGGTAGTCTTTTCTAAGACGTTTATCAACCTTTCTATGTAGATGTTGTTGATTGGCTGTAATTTTTGGTAAAACTCATTGTGTTTCTATCTTGTCAAATCTTGTGTCATGACATCCATTCTACTGTTGTGAAGTTTTTCTTATGCAGGCCTTTACCTGATGTCAAGGCCGATGTCATGACATTCGCAGCTGTTACGCTCTTTTCTGTTACTATTTATGGTTATGTGATCTGATAAGATCCTATGCGCTTTATTTGGAAATGTTGGATTCTGATCTGATTCAAGGACGTCTTTGATGGTTATTATTTTTAGTTCCTTGATTTATGGAAATTAGTTTTATTAGGTTTAAAACTAATTTGGATCCAAGGCCCAGCTGCTGCGTTTTCTGAAGGCTATATATTTTACGAAGAAGCTGCATACCAGATTAGGGTTTTTGTATTGAGAAGCTGTAAGAGTTCTTTGTTTTAAGTTTTTGCGTTCTAACCTTCTTGTAAGCCAAACAATCATCATGATGATTGTCTTGGTCTAGGTGTTTTGGTTTGAGTTGTAAGAAGTACTCGAAGCTTTTAAGCAAGAGTACTATTGTACTTGATTAAAGCTTTTAAGCAAGATCAAGTTGTGTCCTTGAAGTGTGTCTTCTTTTGTTATTCGTAGAGTGTTTTTCATCACTGCTGTGATTGAGGGGGAGTGAGTAGGATCTCTGATCTAAGTAGTTTTAGATTTAAGTTGCATTGGGTAGATATTAAGTGAAAGGAGTAATCTTGATCTGTATTACCTTTAATTGATATTACTTATAGTGGACTTCCTCCCTGGCTTGGTAGCCCCCAGATGTAGGTGTGATTGCATCGAACTGGGTTAACAACTTTCTCTTATTGTTATTCTGTTTACTTCTTGTTCATTTGTTTAAAAGCATTCAGATAGTAATGTCGTGACATCCTGTTCGACATCGCGTGTCTGAGTCCAGAATTTCAATTGGCATCAGAGCAGGCACCCTGCCTCTTTTTACTGGGTGAGATCTAGGGACAGTATTTTCTGGTACTATGGACAAAGAAGGTGGTGGATTTGTGATTAGACCACCCATTCTGGATGGTTCCAATTATGATTATTGGAAACCTCGCATGGTGGCTTTTCTGAAATCCGTGGATAGTAAAGCATGGAGAGCTGTAAACAAAGGATGGGAACATCCTGTCATTACTGATAAAGATGGCAAGAAAACTCTTAAACCAGAGGAAGAATGGGACAAAGATGAGGAGGCATTGGCGCTTGGCAACTCTAAAGCTTTAAATGCTTTATTCAATGGAATTGACAGGAATATATTCAGACTAGTACATCATTGTGAACTAGCCAAAGATGTCTGGGATACCCTCAAGACTACTCATGAGGGCACCTCCAAAGTGAAGATGTCAAGACTTCAACTGCTAACTACGAAGTTTGAAAATCTAAGGATGAGAGATGATGAAAGTATTCAGGATTTTCATATGAATATACTTGATATTGCTAATACCTCAGGAGCTTTGGGAGAGAAAATGTCTGATGAAAAGCTGGTGAGAAAAATCCTTAGATCCCTACCTAAGAGATTTGATATTAAAGTTACAGCTATAGAAGAGGCACAGGACATCAGCAAAATGAAGATAGAAGAGTTAATTGGATCTCTTCAAACCTTTGAGACGGGGATCAGTGACAATTCTGAAAAGAAAAACAAAAGCATAGCTTTTGTGTCCAACTCTCAAGAAGAAGCAGAGGAAAGTAGAGAAGAGAATCTATCTGAATCTATAGCTATGCTTGGTAAACAATTCAACAAAATAATGAGAAGAATGGATCAGAAGCCAAGACCTAATGCCAAGAACATCTCATCTGACACCAGTAGATCTTATGACTCTGGCAGAAGAGCAAAACCAGAAGAAAAGTACAATCACAGCAAAGGGATTCAATGTCATGGATATGAAGGGTATGGACATATTAGAGCTGAATGTCCTACTTATCTCAAGAAACAAAAGAAAGGATTGTCAGTCTCCTGGTCGGATGAAGATTCTGAGAGTGACTTTGAAGAAGAATCAGCCAAACATGTCACAACCCTTATTGGGGTTTGTAATTCTGATGAAGACTCTAGTGAAGATGAGCTAACCTTTGAAGAACTGGCAGCCTCCTACAGAAAGCTGTGTATCAGAAGTGCTGAAAGTTGTCAATAAGGTGAAAAGCAGAAGAAATACATAGTTCAGTTGGAGGCTGATAACAAAGGACTTAGTAAAACTATATCTGAACTAAACAGTGAAATTATCATGTTACAATCCAAACTTGATCAGATGTCAAAATCTGTAAAAATGTTGAACAGTGGCTCGGATATGTTGAAGGAGATTTTGCAGATTGGAAAAAGTTCAGGAGATATGTCTGGTATAGGATTTGTTGGTGCAAAGAAACATTCCCAAGATAGTAGCAGAGCTAAACCTGAAACTGAGATGTTGAAACCAATGTCAAAACATGTGACTCAACATCAAGACAAAAGTAAAATGAAGAGAAAGTTTCAAAGATGGAGATGTCATTACTGTGGAAGATTTGGACACATTAAGCCCTTTTGCTTCAGATTATATGGATACCCAGATCAAGCTCCTTACTACAAACCTAAGCAGATCATGCCCATCCAGAAGCAACAATGGAAACCTAAAAATATGGCTTTAATAGCCCATACATCTCTTAGAGTTTCAGCCAAAGAAGATTGGTATTTTGACAGTGGATGTTCCAGACACATGACTGGAATCAAGAATCTGCTTGTTGATATCAAGAATCACTCTACTAGCTATGTAACCTTTGGTGATGGAGCTAAAGGAGAAATCAAAGGAGTTGGAAAACTAGACTGTTCAGGAGTGCCAAATTTAGAAGGTGTTTTGTTGGTCAAGGGCCTGACTGCTAACCTCATAAGCATCAGTCAACTCTGTGACCAAGGATACCAAGTCAACTTCACTAAAGCTGAGTGTGTGGTTACTAATGAAGAAAAGGAAGTAGTAATGAGGGGAGTCAGATCCAAAGATAACTGCTACTTGTGGGTGTCCCATGAATCCAGCTACTCAACTGTATGTTCTAAAGAAGAAGAAGCAAAGCTGTGGCACCAAAAACTTGGCCACCTTCATCTAAGAGGTATGAAAAGGATTATTTCTCTGGAAGCTGTGAGAGGAATTCCTAAGCTACAAATTGATGAAGGAAGAATATGTGGTGAATGTCAGGTAGGAAAACAAACCAGGATGTCACATCCAAAGGTTACACATCTGACCACTTCCAGAGTTCTTGAACTGCTCCATATGGACTTGATGGGACCAATGCAAATGGAAAGTCTTGGAGGAAAGAAATATACTTATGTGGTTGTGGATGACTACTCCAGATACACTTGGGTAAACTTCATCAGAGAAAAGTCAGATGTGTTTGATGTTTTCAAGGACCTGTGTCAAAGAGTTCAAAGAGAAAAAGAAAATGGTGTTGTGAGAATTAGAAGTGATCATGGAAAGGAATTTGAGAATCAAAAGTTTGCTGATTTCTGCTCCTCTGAAGGAATACATCATGAATTTTCATCCCCTATTACTCCACAGCAAAATGAGGTTGTTGAAAGAAAAAATAGAACCATTCAAGAATCAGCCAGAGCTATGATCCATGCTAAGAATCTTCCTATCTACTTCTGGGCTGAAGCCATGAATACTGCTTGTTATGTCCATAATAGAGTTACCTTAAGAAAAGGAACCTCTACCACCCTATATGAGATCTGGAAGGGAAGAAAACCCACTGTCAAATACTTCCATGTGTTTGGTAGTAAGTGTTACATTCTTGCTGATAGAGATCACAGAAGGAAGATGGATTCCAAGAGTGATGAAGGGATCTTTCTGGGCTACTCTACAAACAGTAGAGCCTATAGAGTGTTCAACTCAAGAACCAGAGTAATAATGGAGTCCATAAATGTTGTGGTTGATGATGTCCACAATCAAGCAGATGTCACAGAAGATGTCGGAACATTCTGGGATATCACAGCTGAAGGATCTACAAGAGAAGATGATTGCAGTCCTACTATCACAGAGTCTGAGACTGAACCTCCTAACAAGAGTCCATCTATAAGAGTTCAAAAAGATCATCCTAGTGAACTTATTATAGGAGATCTCAACAGTGGAGTTACTACAAGGTCAAGAGAACTAGCTTCAAACTCTTGTTTTGTGTCAAAAATTGAACCTAAGAATGTTAAGGAAGCATTAACAGATGAGTTCTGGATTAATGCCATGCAGGAAGAACTAGGCCAGTTTGAAAGGAATGAAGTATGGGAGCTGGTACCAAGACCTAAAGGTACTAATGTCATTGGAACAAAATGGGTTTACAAGAACAAGTCAGATGAACTGGGAACTGTTATCAGAAACAAAGCAAGGCTAGTTGCTCAAGGATACACTCAAGTTGAAGGAATTGACTTTGATGAAACCTTTGCTCCTGTTGCTAGACTTGAGTCAATTAGATTACTGCTAGGAGTTGCTTGTATTCTAAAATTCAAACTATACCAGATGGATGTGAAGAGTGCTTTCTTGAATGGATACTTGAGTGAGGAAGTTTATGTGGAGCAACCTAAAGGTTTTGCTGATCCAAACCATCCTGACTATGTGTACAAACTAAGAAAAGCTCTTTATGGCCTGAAACAAGCCCCTAGAGCTTGGTATGAGAGACTAACTGAGTTTCTTACTAGTAATGGGTACAGGAAAGGAGGGATAGATAAAACTCTTTTTGTTAAAGATGAAGGAGGAAAGATCCTGATTGCTCAAATCTATGTGGATGATATTGTGTTTGGTGGGATGTCAGACAAGATGACTAGACATTTTGTTGATCAGATGCAATCAGAATTTGAAATGAGCCTAGTTGGAGAATTAACTTATTTTCTTGGGCTGCAAGTTAAACAGATGGAAGACTCAATCTTTCTCTCTCAGAGTAAGTATGCTAAAAACATTGTCAAAAAGTTTGGAATGGAAAATGCTACTCACAAAAGAACACCAGCTCATACTCACTTAAAATTGTCCAAAGATGAAAAGGGAACTAGTGTTGATCAAAGTTTATACAGAAGCATGATAGGAAGCCTGCTGTATCTCACAGCCAGTAGACCTGATATTGCTTTTGCTGTTGGGGTGTGTGCTAGGTATCAAGCAGATCCAAAGATCAGTCATATCAACCAAGTCAAGAGGATCCTGAAATATGTGAATGGTACTTATGAGTATGGAATGCTCTACTCTCATGGGTGTGAACCTATTCTCACTGGATATTGTGATGCAGATTGGGCTGGAAGTGCTGATGACAGAAAAAGTACTTCAGGAGGATGTTTCTTCTTGGGGAATAATCTTATTTCATGGTTCAGCAAGAAACAAAATTGTGTGTCTTTATCCACTGCAGAGGCAGAATACATTGCAGCAGGAAGTAGTTGCTCTCAGCTTGTTTGGATGAAACAAATGTTAACAGAATACAATGTCACACAAGATGTCATGACATTATATTGTGACAACTTAAGTGCCATTAACATTTCAAAGAATCCCATTCAGCATAGCAGGATCAAGCACATTGATATTAGACACCACTACATTAGAGATCTTGTTGAGGATAAAATAATTGCCTTGGAACATGTTGCTACAAATCTTCAACTGGCTGACATTTTCACAAAAGCCTTGGATGCAAATCAATTTGAAAATCTAAGAAGTAAACTAGGCATTTGTCTTTGTGAAGGATTATAGCAATTAACCGGGTGTGGGGCCAACATTATTTCTCTCTCCAAATATTTGCTATCATTACACATTAAAGTGTATTTTCCCCCTCTTTTACAATTTGTCCAAACGGTTTCCATTCCCCCAAAACCTATCTTCAGCACTCACGCTACCTCTCTGTGTCGTTGCATTCACAGACCTTTCCCCAGCATTCCATTTTCTCTCACCATGTCTCAGAGTTCTCCCTCAAAGAAATCGTCTCCTCCCTCTGGAACAGCATCAGGATCTAGGGCACCAAATGTGGTGAGTGATCAAGATGTTGTGTTGAATGTTGTGCCATTGAACACTGTTCCTGCTACCGATCCTGTTCGTAGTCTACCAAGAAAGATGCATGCAAGAAAATCAACTGGTGGATCTGTTCCAGAAACCTTTTCTGCTCAGGGTAGAGAGGGCTCTACTTATGTTCACAATGCGATCGCAGGTATTGTCACAAGAATCTTGAATGAAGGGCACAAGGTTGATGGAATATCTGTTCCTCTAGCCCAAATTCCTGCCTCTGAGAACAGCAAAGATGATCAAGATGATCAAGATGATGCTAGCAAAGATCAGGATGATGTTGAGACATCTGTTGATAACAATGATGAGACCCCTGGTGCCAAAGATGTTGAGACATCTGAAGCTATCAATGTTGAAACATCTGGTACTAAAGATGCTGAGGTTCTTGAACCTGAGAAAGCTGAAGAGGTTCCTGTTGCTCCTTCTAAAGAAACTCTTAATGAAGGCCCTACTGTGCATGATGTGGTGAATCTGGATGATCTGGATGATTCTATTGACATTGCTGATGATGAGCTCATCTCTAGCATCTCTCATAGAGTCAAGACTCGTAAGGGCAAACAGGTTTGTGATCAAGATTTCTCCAAACCTCAAGTTACTCATCAAAAGAAGGTCACTATAAAGAAGATCAAGAAGGTCCTTGCTGAACCTTCAACCACTGGGAGCAAGATTGATGTGAAGAAGAGGAAGGAAAGAAGTGTTTCTGCCCCTGAAGACGATGTCTTAAGTGATGTCCCTGACATCCCATCAAAGAAGAAGATTGCTGTCACAAAATCCTCCACAAAGGTTCGTGATGTACCCTTGGACAACATTTACTTGCACTATGCTTCAAATGCCATCCAGTGGAAGTTTGTTTATCAAAGAAGGCTGGCTCTAGAAAGAGAATTAGCAAATGATGCTCTGGAATGTCAAGAGGTCATGAAGCTCATCAAGTCTGCAGGTTTGATTAAGACTGTTACTCATTTTTCAAAGTGCTATGAAATGCTTGTGAAGGAATTTATTGTGAATTTGTCTCAAGATTGTGGTGATGGAAGAACTGATGATTTTGATAAGGTGTATGTTAGAAGAAAGTGTATAGATTTTTCCCCTGCTGTTATCAACCTATATCTAGGTAGAGATGTTGAGGCTCAACCTGAGCTTGAAGTAACTGACAATGAAGTATGCAATGTTATCACTGGTGGTAAGGTCAAGAAATGGCCCATAAAGAGTAAATTGTCTACTAGTCTTTTGAATGGCAGGTATGCCTTGCTGCACAAAATTGGTGCTGCAAACTGGGTGCCTACCAATCACACTTCTACCATTGCTGTTGGCCTAGGTAAATTCATTTATGCAGTGGGAACCAAGACAAAATTTGACTATGGGACCTACATATTTGATCAAACTATGAGGCATGCTGGTACCTCTGCTACCAAGCTCCCCATTGCATTCCCATCCCTGATATGTGGGATAATCCTCAAGCAACACCCTAGAATTCTGAAAAGTAAAGATTCTGTATGTAAAACGGAGAGTGCTTTGTCTTTTCACTACAAGCTGCTCCAGAGGTCTAATGACATGACATCTGCTGGGACATCACAACCCAGCAAGTCTGTGAACAAAGCCCTTCTTATTGCTGAGCTGAAAGAGACTTGTAAGGAGTTGGACAACAGGAAGATGAAGCTTGAAAAGCTCATCCAAAGTCTTGAGCAGTCTACAGATGATGATCTTGTTGGTGGAAGGGATGGTGACAATATGGATGAAGATAAAGGTGCTGATAGTGGGGCTGAGGAAGAGGCTGAGGATGGTGAGGGCTCTGAGGATACTGGGAGTAGTGATGCTGATGAAGAGACTAGTAGCTCAAGTGATGACAATACTGGTGGCTCTAGTGATGAAGACAATGATGGGTCTGATGATTAGCTCTGATTCTGTTTGTGTTTGGCTCCTTTTGTGGCTAAAAAGGGGGAGTAATGGTTGTTTTGGTGGTTTTGGTTTTTTTTGTTGTTGATCTTTTTGGTTGATGGATATGGTTGTATTGTTGTTTTCTTATATTTTGGTTGTTTCCTGGTTCTCCTTGACAATGACAAGTGGTATTCTGTAACAGTTGATTAAATAGATGTTTTCTAGATTTCTGGTGATTAATCAAGCTGGCAGTTGTTTGCTTACAGAATTTATTTTTCTGTTGTTGGCTGCTGTGTATGCTCTGATATCTGTTTGGGTACATCAATTAGTGTTTTAGCCAAAAATTTTCCAAAGGGGGAGTTTGTAGATGTTGTTGATTGGCTGTAATTTTTGGTAAAACTCATTGTGTTTCTATCTTGTCAAATCTTGTGTCATGACATGCATTCTACTGTTGTGAAGTTTTTCTTATGCAGGCCTTTACCTGATGTCAAGGCCGATGTCATGACATTCGCAGCTGTTACGTTCTTTTCTGTTACTATTTATGGTTATGTGATCTGATAAGATCCTATGCGCTTTATTTGGAAATGTTGGATTCTGATCTGATTCAAGGACGTCTTTGATGGTTATTATTTTTAGTTCCTTGATTTATGGAAATTAGTTTTATTAGGTTTAAAACTAATTTGGATCCAAGGCCCAGCTGCTGCGTTTTCTGAAGGCTATATATTTTACGAAGAAGCTGCAGACCAGATTAGGGTTTTTGTATTGAGAAGCTTTAAGAGTTCTTTGTTTTAAGTTTTTGCGTTCTAGCCTTCTTGTAAGCCAAACAATCATCATGATGATTGTCTTGGTCTAGGTGTTTTGGTTTGAGTTGTAAGAAGTACTCGAAGCTTTTAAGCAAGAGTACTATTGTACTTGATTAAAGCTTTTAAGCAAGATCAAGTTGTGTCCTTGAAGTGTGTCTTCTTTTGTTATTCGTAGAGTGTTTTTCATCACTGCTGTGATTGAGGGGGAGTGAGTAGGATCTCTGATCTAAGTAGTTTTAGATTGAAGTTGCATTGGGTAGATATTAAGTGAAAGGAGTAATCTTGATCTGTATTACCTTTAATTGATATTACTTATAGTGGACTTCCTCCCTGGCTTGGTAGCCCCCAGATGTAGGTGTGATTGCACCGAACTGGGTTAACAACTTTCTTGTGTTGTTATTCTGTTTACTTCTTGTTCATTTGTTTAAAAGCATTCAGATAGTAATGTCGTGACATCCTGTTCGACATCGCGTGTCTGAGTCCAGAATTTCATTCTAGGTAATCTTTTCTAAGATGATTCATATCCTTTCTAGGAGCCTTTCTAGGTAGACTTGTTTAAGACGTATCATACCCTTTCCAGGAACCTTTCTCGGTAGTCTTCTCTAAGACGTTTATTATCCTTTCTAGGAACCCTTTCTAGGTAGCCTTGTTTAAGACGTATCATACCCTTTCCAGGAACCTTTCTAGGTAGTCTTCTCTAAGACGTTTATTATCCTTTCTAGGAACCGTTTCTAGGTAGTCTTGTTTAAGACATATCATATCCTTTCTAGGAGCCTTTCTAGGTAGTCTTGTTTAAGACATTTATTGTCCTTTCTAGGAGCCTTTCTATGTAGTCTTTTTTAAGACATATCATATCCTTTGTAGGAGCCTTTCTAGGTAGTCTTGTTTAAGACATTTATTGTCCTTTCTAGGAGCCTTTCTAGGTAGTCTTTTTTAAGACATATCATACCCTTTGTAGGAGCCTTTCTAGGTAGTCTTGTTTAAGACGTATCGTATCCTTTCTAGGAGCCTTTTTAGGTAGTTTACTGTAAGACATATCTCCACCTTTTTAGGTAATGTTCTTTAACATATTTATCCAACATGTTCTAAGACATCTACTGCCCTTTCAAGGAGTTTCTCAGTTAATCTTCTACAAGACACTTCTTCCTGAGCTTTGTTTAAAGCCCAATCTCTTTCACATCAGTCAATGATCTATTTATTCAAGAACCTCTCCAAGTAGTCTTCTGTAAGACATTACTTCATCTCTTCTTCAGATACAATCAATGCATGTGATCCAGTCTGAAAAGCATCTGCTTTAGACAAACAATTCTTCAAACATTTGATGGCATCTTCAAGCCCATCTCCGACAAGCGTGTTTTAATACTGCAAGCTCGGATATAGTCTAACGTACGACTTATCCTGACTTTCGTATTTATCCAGGTCAGATGGCATCTTTAAGCCCGTCTCACACACCTTTTCTAACACTTGGACGGCATCTTTAAGCCCGTCTCCGGCAAAAGTCCCTGCTTCAGCTAGGGAAAATTCCTGGGTATTCTAGTGTTCAATCCTCTTTTACCTTCAAATTGCGACAGGTACACAAGTCAATCTACATCCTCAGGTATAAGAAGATTGAACAGGGGCAGTAGGGAACTTGGCGTACTTGATATATCGGATAGGTTGCAACTATGAGTAGTTGCATATGCTTTATTTATTATCATTATCTATGCTCTCACAACTTTTGAAGTGTTCATTAAAAGATATGTGAGGGCTTGTTACTCATCTCCCTTGTATAAAGGTAATATCATTTTAACCTTAAATTCACTTCATGCTAATATATCACTATGGTAAAGTTGAAAATTGTTCATCTATATGATTACTCTATGCAAGATTTGGTCATAACATGCATACATTCATTGCATACAGCCAAATTTTGAAATTTGCAAGCCTTAGGTCGACCTACTCTTTATGTGAGTCGACCTACTCAAAAATAAATTTTAAAAATTTAAGGCTAATGCATCGACGCATCCACTGCATAGGTCGACGCATCGTTCGCAGAATTTCAAAATTAGGTTACATTTTAAAAGGAAACACAAAGCAAATTCAGTATCTTCCTTCCTCTCCTTGCGTCGACCTCCTCTCTCAAACCCTAAGCACTACTCATCTCCTCCCTCTCACTTATCCATGGCTTCCCACAAAACATTGACAAAGAGAGCAAGCAGAGAGGACTCATCTTCTCAACCACAACCAGACATTGAGGATGCTTTGTCTCTTATTCCTGATGCTCTTGTGGAATCCTACTCTTCTCATTTCAGAAACCGAAAAGTCATCAAACAATTCATGCTGTTCATAGGAACTCTACGAAGACTTCATCTTCAACAGGTAACGGAACTACTTGAAGTTCAAAATTTGGGTACTTTTCTTGAACTAAGCCATGAGTACAATGAGGATTTGGTAAGATTTTTCTACAATGGTATGCAAGGACACTTCGAAGGAAGTTCCTTCAACTTTTAGATGGGTACAACCACTTACGCCATCACCGACAACACTTGGAGGCAATTGGGTCTATTTCCACTCCGTGAGAATGCCGTCACGGTAACTGATACAAACATGTTGACCCAATTTGACTATAATGTTGCTATGAACAACATGTTGAGGCGCCCTCATGCTGACCATATAGTTCAAAGCAATTTGTTTCCTCGGTCCGCTGCTACAGGTCACTTAAACATTGTTGACAGAATTCTACAATGGATTGTGGCACGAATCATCCGACCTAAACAAGGTGGATATTCTCGTGTTTACCAACAAGAAGTGTACTTGGTTTGGTTGATCAAGAGCAGAATTCCGGTCAATTGGCCCAATTTTATTGTGAAGCGCATGTTTGAATTAAAGGAATCAGGTAGAGGCACCGCTATCGGATATGCATCTCATCCAATGGGTGCTTAATAGAGTCAACATTCCATCTCAGCGGCTTCCAAAGAAGACCATATCCATTGACTAAGAATTCACAAAGAAGACACTGAATATGATGGGATTCTTTTACAACCGCACCACGGGTGCCTATGGTGTTGTTTTACGAGGAAACAATCTGGATCTCAATAGAGAAGATGAGGATGAAATGAACATTGATGAAGAGGAAGATATTGCAGGTGAAGATGAAGATGAAGATGTGGGTGCTCAAACTACCGGCTCCAACATTACACAGTTGATGGAGGCTATGCGTCTTCAACAAATTGAAAATCAAACTTTGATGAATGAGCGCCTAACCACTGTGACCACTCGTGTCATTGAGCAAGGTGCTCAATTTACAGCCTACTCCACAATTCAAGAGCAAAGGTACAACACGCTCTATGGTATGATGGATGCACAGAGCAACCAAATCTCCTCCTTCACAAGTGCCTTCATGCAACACTACCCATTTCCTCCAGTTCATTCGGCTCAACCACCACCATCGGCTCAAGAAGGAGATGATGATGCAAATGCCTAGCGTTCTCTTTTGATTTTTTTGCATTCACCATTTCCATATTGTCATGAACATTTTTTGTAATTTGTGACTTCATTTTATCTTATGCTGGACAAAATTCTACCGTACTTTTGTGTTTGTGTAAGGATTTGAATTGAGCTATGTGCTCATTATGCGTTTAGCTATTTATGTTATATTTCTGTTATTTTATCATTAAGCATTGTTTTATGTGAATGAGTGATTTATGATTAAGATTGCAAAAGGGCTTAGTAATGATCAAGATTGAGTTATGTTATTCCGCCATATATGTATAATATTACCTGTCTCTTTTTGATGTTGTCAAAGGGGGAGAAAAACTGAGTGAATCAACAAGCAATGGAAAACAAACGCACCAAGAAAGGGGGAGCATACAGAAAGGGGGAGCGTGCATATCAGACAAGCAACACCTCGACAAAGATTCACAAATTTTGCCATCATCAAAAAGGGGGAGTATGTGAGGGCAAGGTGTTGTTTTCATGCTGTCAAAATATTGTGAATCAACCGCAACTTAAGTGGAATCATAGAAATCGAGCACATGCAACCAAGACAGGCATTTTTGGCCACAAAACACCAATAGGTCGACTCACACACATCATAGGTCGACCTATTGCAACCCTTTGTGAAGAAATTCAGGTGAAGGCTGAATGCGTTGATGCATTACTTTCTTAGGTCGACGCATTGGGTCTTTGAGGAATTCACGGGAATGCGCACGCCGACCCTTCAGGTCAACGCATCAAACTTTGGCTACTCAAGTGCAAGAATAGAATGCATCGACGCATTGCTTCCTTAGGTCGACGCATGGCCTTTTGGGGAATTCACGGGAATGCGCACGCCGACCCTTCAGGTCGACGCAAGTGTCACACATGGCTCATTTTTCAGGTGCAAAGCATTCAATAGGTCGACCTATGCAGAGAGCAGGTCGACCTGTCGCTACTAAATTTGGTTTTCTGCTGTTTCCATTTTGGCCTATGCATAGTATGTGGTATAAATACTCAAGTGATCATTCTCAAGCAAAATAACAAGAACGTGAAATATAGACTCAGCTTCTTCTCATATTCAACCTTTCGCTTATTAATCGAGAATCACACATAATCATCTTTCTCGATCGAAGTGAGGAACGTGTGTTGATAAGGTTCGACGGTAGATATTTGTCTTGTTCGAGATTCGACGGTAGACATTCATCTTGTTCGAGTGAAGATTGTTGAGGGTGTTTCTTGTATAAAACCTTAGGGTTTTTCCTTCCTCATCAAAGATTTTGTTCGAAGGTTTTTGACGATCGATTCGCTTTGGTAATCAATTCAGCCATACATAAGGGTTTGAGGGATTGAAGATCTGCTCAACAAACTTGCTACAACCGGAGGATTCAGAAAGGAATGATAGGGGTCTTGATCGTGAAGATCTTAGACATTGACTTGATTCAACTTGAATCAAGGGGAGGATCGAATTGTATTCAATTTTACTGCATGTGTGTAGTTCGTGATTGGTACTTTCTATCCTTGTTAAACATTTTGCAATTTAATAAAACTTTCCTAATTTCATTTGAAATTAGGGGCAGACGTACTCCTGCGAGGACGATAGAAGAACTGCCTAAACAAATCTCGTGTTCCTTATCACTTTTACTTTATCGTATTTTCATTTGTTTTCGTTTATTTCCTTTGTTGAACAAAAACTAAGGTTAGGTAAAATATCGATCACCAAGTGTTCGATAAAATTACTCAATCAAATTTTTGTTCAAATTTTAGTGAAAACGTTCATTGTGGGTAGTATACCATATAGTGTGTAATTGAGACATTCGAGATATTCGTTAAAACGTAATTCATCACTTGACGTTTTCATCGGTTCGGTTTAGTGCACATATCCGGTCCCTGATAACATAATCGCTCTTAGACGATTAAGTGATTCAGGGAAGTCACGTTTCAAAAAGCTAAAATTTTCTTAAGTCAGGAAAAAGTGGTCTATTCACCCCCCTCTAGACCATTCCTATCGTCTAACATGGATGTCTTGAACGTTGCCCCCAGTATTATAGTAACTGCCATTCCTGGATTTGTATTGATTAGGACACACCATTGAGTATTTATCAAGATGTTTAACTAGACTTGCATAAATTTGCCCCTGCTAGTATGGACTTTGAAAAGATTCGCCTCACGGGGACCTTATGAGGTGTGTACTCTGGGTGACATGCCCCTAGTACTTAGTATGATGCCCCTGACTGATCGGGAAGTAGCTTCGGACCCACTAGGGTGCATGCCCCTGATTGTTGATGCTTCTGATAGATTTTTGAAACTTGACCTGGTTATCCCAAATTGATCGGGAAATAGTTTGAAACCCACTTGGGATGTATGCCTTTAATTATTAGGCATTTGAGAGATTCTTAGAATCTTGACCTGATTTCCCCAGATTGATGGGACAAAACACGTCGTGCCCCTTGTATACGTAGGAAGCATTGCTTCTGGAGTGATCTTGTATGTCGGGATAACTGTTAGTCATGAGATGCAATGCATATGTTTGTCTTGAGTTTGATGAAAAACATTTAAACTGGAGATGTAGAAGTGTGATGTTTATAAAAATGTGATGTTGGTAAAAGACAAAACATCAACTCAGCATTTGTGGTAAACCTTAAGGAGTCAGGATACCTTTTTGGTGACAATATGCTTTTAAACTAACCATGCTTCAGTTAGGACTTTCAAGGGTTGTAACGTGGCTTGGTTTATGGTTTAAGAAACAAAAGATAAAGGCTCAAAGTTTATTTGTACCCATCCCAATCTTTGTGATGTTCTTCGAACCTATGCTCAGTTAACTTTTCGTTTAAGCCTTAGCAAAGCTTTGAAGTTGTAACATTGATGTTTGATGATGGTTGAAGCACCAGAAGTTTATTTGGACCAAGCAACCATCCTTTTTTTCTTTTTCTTTTGTAGCATTATTTATACTGACCTCTTTTTTGAATTTGTTATCCCTAACTTTTGCCTGAACTGTTTATTTTGAGATTACAGTCAGCGGGACGTTTCGATTTTTGATAAGTCTCCTTCATTGGTTTTGACTTAACAGTTTTTTTCTTCTTTTTGATAAATGTCGACTGCCTAACTTAATGATCACATGAAACCATCATTATTTGTGTAAAAGCGTATTGGCACGACTGAGTTAACTGAGTAACTACCCTGCCCCAGGTTATGATCAAAGGTTTCAAATTGCATATGAAAGAAAACTTCTATTCCTTAGGCTCAAAGGGGTTGACGAGGGATTAACATCCTTATCTCTCCACTGTTTAGGAATTGAAACAATTCCTGTACATCGTCAGCATAGTCCGTTCAAAAGCATACTATATGAGGTTGCGGTATCGTTTTCGTCATCCTCCCTTAAAAAGCTTACAGCTTAGCAGGAGTTGACTATCATAAAATATATGCAAGGTAAAGACATAATTTAAGATGAGTGATAGCGAAATAATTTATTCAAGACAAACATATGCAATACGCTGATGATGATTATTAAAACAGATAATGTCTATTATAAGTCGAATGTTCAAACAAACAGGAAAGAAATTGCAAATGAAAGTAAATCTAATGATCTAAAAAGTTCATCCTTTTAGAAATTAATCAATCTTGTCGTGATTAGGCGTGGGAGAAGTGATCACTACAAGAGTCTTAGGATGACTGAATTCGATTTCCCGAGCATCAATCATATCTTGGATCTTGTTCTTCAATGGCCAACAATCATTTGTATCGTGTCCAAGGCTATTGGAGTGATATGCGCACCTCGCATTGGGCTTATAGCTAGGAGCGGAAGTGTTGGGCTTCACAGGAGGGTCCCTCACAGTAATCAAGTTTTCTTTCAGCAAATGTTGTAATGCCTGATCCACTAACATGTTGATCCTAGTGAACTGTCTTCTAGGCGTGTTTTGCTTGTTTTGACGACTTTGTTGTGGTACCGGTGTGGAGATCAGAATTCCCCCATCCTGTTAGTTGCGTTTATTTCGACCTTTCTGGTTGTGCACAACATTAGCCATGTATGGCTTCTCAGGTGAGTTGAAGTCAATGATCTTTTCATCAATTAAGTCTTGAATCTTATGCTTCAATTGCCAACAATCTTCTGTATCATGACCAAGGCTATTCGAATGATAAGCACATCTCGCATGGTACTTATGCCCAGGAGTGGGATTGGTAGGAAATGAATATGGAGGTAGTAGAGTTATCAAGTTTTGATTGAGCAATTGTTGGAGAACTTGAGACAACAATGTATGTAACGGAGTAAATGAGCGCTTAAGCTTGGATCTTTGATTATTTTGACCACCTCGATGCTTATGTTGATTCTTCTCCTTCTCGATCAGAAGTTCCTTCAATTCTTCTTGCCCCTTGGCAAAGTTAAGGTTCAAAGCTTGGAATTCAGCATTCTGAGCTTGGAGATTCTTGACAGATTGTTCGAGATCCATTTTCTCACTGAAATAAACAGCAGAAAGATGAGACACCTGTTTTTATGAAGACCCGTGATGCAATGTTTATGAATGATATGATTAGGCGTATGCAATGTTTCCAAGAAATTAAAGGATTTTTAACACATGTTGAAAAATAAAAGCAAAAATATTAATTCTCTTATAAAAATATAATGTTATGAAGTTAATAGTTACATATGAGAGTACTGAAAATAATAAAAATAAAATATAATAAAAATCAGTCTTCGAGTCGGCGCTTTCTCTTTAAACTTCTGATCTCCTATTTGTGAGCTTTAATCATCTCGTTTCTTTCTTGGACAAGTCTATCAATCTCTTGTTCCCATGATTGTATCTGATCCGGAGAGACGAAATCCTCAATCTTCCATTTACGGGAGAAATAGTCAAGCATACCATATCGCTCTTTAGCATCAGCCACTAACACTGCTTTTTCAGCCTCAACCTCACGTAAGCGCTTTTCTAGATCAACCTTTTCTCTTCTTAAAGAAGAAACGGTAGCAGCAAGGTCTTCATTCGAAGCGGGAACATAAGGCTCCAAAGCCACAGGAATGATCAGAGGGGTAACCCTTGGCACAACAGGGATATCAGATGGATATGGCATACCATACTCAACAACTCGATCATAAATCCACCTAAATTAAAGATCTGAAGGGATGTAATTCCTTAGTCTCAATTCTCTCGTACATACTTTCTTTACCTTGGACCAAGCTCTAATAAACAACTTCTTCTATCCGGTTGTATCTGAATCATAATCAAATTTTTCCGAGCTAAGATATATGGTGCGGGGTTTGTCTTTCAAAGCGAAACCAAACTGATGTCGAGCTAATATGGGATTATAATTTATTCCTCCTCGGGTACCAAGAAGAGGTACATTTGGGAAATCTCCAAAACTATCAAACAAATGGGTTCCTTCAAACTCTTTTTAGTTCCAAACGATATCATCTTACGAAAACCTCATGATTCTTTGAACCCAAGTCCCACCTTCTTTATTCTTTATTACGGAACGGGGTAAGTGAGAAATAGACCACTTATGTAGAAGAGGTGCACATCCAAGAACGCAACCCTTTCCTTAAGATGATCGATGATGGATGGAATGCAACAAGTCAACCAATAAGGTAGGAACGGAATTATTGCTGATGAAGATCTTAGTGGCAATCACATCTACAATTTTGTCGTAACGAGGGAATAAGACTTGCCCATAGATCAGGAGAGTGAGGACTTTTTCAAGAGCATCCATACTTGCAGCATTAACCAAGATTTCAGCTTGACTATACAAGAAGTCAATAGGAAAACCAGTGTAGTCTCCTTTATTCACCCAAACCTTTTTAATTTCGGATCGAGGAAAATGCAATGCAGCATCAACATCTTCCAACTTAGGAATCTCTTCTTCACCAGTGTAGGGCATCTGATCAAGCACAGGTAATCCTAGTATGGAGGAAAATTCCTCTAATGTGGGAACCAACTGAAAGTCCCTTTAAGTAAAGCAATGAAGGAGAGGATCATAAAATCGGATCATTGTGTTGAGGAGCGTTTCATCCATTTTTGTCAGTACCAGGCTGATTAATCTGTTAAGAGACTCGAAAAGCACAAAAGCACCAGAAACATTATCACAAAGAATCTTCAGAGATGTAGGTACTCCCTTGAAGCTGAGGAAGAAGGGTTTACAAACTTTGATTCCTATGACCTACAAAACAAATTATGGTTAAGAATCCTTTAACTCCTTGGAATGAGTTAGTTATGATATATATGAATGATGCATGGATGCATGAGTCACAAACACAGATAAGTCCACGCAAATCACACAATTTCCTTAGGCTTGTCTTGCATGGAGTTTTGACCAAGTGAGATACCCTTCCCAAAGATACTTCTATGGATAAAGAGATTTCAGCAACGGGTTCTACCAGTGACCCAGAATTGTCAGCCCCCTCTAAAGCACCCTCGAACATGATACATGCATACCACGCAATGATACTTTAGGAAGAAACCTATCTGAGCTGTAGTATCGGGTCGCGACCATAACTTGGCATGCACCAAGAATAGCCCTCCCACTACATTCCTAAAAGTTAAGATGGGTTAAAGGTGACTAAAGGTCCCTGAGCTCCGACGCACCCAAAGATACATGCATAAACCTCTCTCATGCAAAAGAGGTACACAATAACCAGTAGAGGCCTAACTCAAGTGCGAACTTCATTTTGACCAATCCCAAGCATGCACAATGGAGGTCTCCATGACTATGCCGCTCCTATCTTAAGTGTTCTTCAATCCGGGAATAGGATTCGTCCTTCATTTTTCCCAAAACAGCCTTGAAAAATAAAGCAACAAAGCAAACAATAGAAAACATTTTTAAAGTGAATCCTAAACTTTTAAGGTAACCCCTCTTTTATTCGAAATATCCCCAACAGAGTTGCCAGTTCTGTAATACGGTGAACTGCCTTTTTTAGAAATGTCGCAGTTAAGCAAGAGTCGCCACCGACTTTTATTTATCCAAATTAATAGAAAGGCTAAAAGAACACGAAAAACCTTTATAAAAGAAAACTGAGTTCGGGGGGTAATTTATACAAAGGGAAGGTGTAAGGCACCCTTTGCATCCATGGTTTTCCGTGGGCTCTTAATTGCTTTTCTCTTTCAGAAACCAAAAGTTTAGAAATGTAGAAGAAGAAAATAAGGGCTTTAGCTCGTAAATGAGCGTAGCCTTATCGGAGTTTTTTGAGAAAAGAGTAAAAAAGGGAGTTTTAAAACAGAGCATGCAATTAAGGGAAAATTACATAGTTAGATGAAAAATGTTCTTTTATCCTTTCATGGCTCTTCATACCATAGGAGGGTAGGGAAGTCCTTTTATTTGGAGGTTAAAGGGTCGTCGAATCATCGCTCGCCACAAAACTGTCCCTGCCATAGAGGAGCAGGTAGTCTATGGGAAGGATCAGAATAACCATTGTTTTTTAGGCAACCAGAGGACACCTCAACATTTCGTAGGCAACTTCGAGGGACAAGATCATATCTCCCTCAAAAAAAATCCATTTTGAGGCCTTTACAAAAAAAAAAAATCCATTTTGAGGCCTTTTTTTTTCACATTTTCCTTCTCAAAATTGTCCAATTTGGACAAGGCATATCTCCCTCAATTTTTGAGGTATGGAGGAGTTCTAGGACTTTTTAGAAACCTTGAAGAGTCCTCTAATCAATGATTTTAGTCCCATGTCAAAATAATTTTCCATGCTCCGTGTATGTTCTTTTGAAAAAGATGACTTTTGGCGACTTTTGAAAAGGACCTAAAATGTTTTGAGTCATATCTCCCAAATGAAACATTTTTAGAATTGGCATGTGAGAGACAATGTTGTAGAGAATTCAATTTCCTTCAAAATGAGATTTGGATGGGAAATGTTTGATGTTCCATGTAGGAGTTATGGCTGGTCAAAGTTCAGTTGACTTTCTCCTATGAAAACCCTAATTTAGAAACTCTTGAAATTGTTTAGTTCTGATCTTTCCTTGATGAGCCATGATCAATCCTTGATCAAATGGTGAATGATACTTCAAAATAAGGATGTTGACAAAAAATCAAGAGTTTTGATTGTACTTTGACCACAGTTGACTTTTAGGTCAAATCAGTCGACTATTGACTTTCTGAGCAATTGAGTGATCAATCCTTTGAATTGAGACCTGAATTATGTCATGGGGGTAGTTTGGAACATCATAAACCATATGATATGCATTGGAGCTTTTGATCCATTTATTTTCTTCAGGGAACTACAAACCCTAGTTTCTTGAGCCTTTGTTTAGGAAGGATGTCCTTGAGTTTTGAACTTTGATAGGAGTTTGATTTAAGATGGGCAAATTTTGTGGTATGACACCATCATTTCGCATTAAATGCGACACGTCCCCCAAATGACTTTTCTGAAACAACACGCTTCCTAAACTTCCGACCTGACCCTTCTCCTCCCCGAAAGCTTTAGACCGACACAGGGCGCACGTCAACGGAAGATCCCGCGGATCATCATCCTCTAAGTAGTCGCTCCCGCGAGCAGAAGCAATGACTTGGGGGGGCTCCTATTCTGGGCCGGCCCAATCACCCTTATTTGGCCAATCCAGTCTTCGGCCCAAGGTGCCAAGGGCACGCGTGCGACTGCTCCCCCCGGACCATTCCGGGCAAACACCAAAGACAATCGACCACGAGGCAACCTCGTGCTCGAAAAATGGCCGGCTCACGCGTCACCTATCTCCACGCCTTGGAAAGAGGAACCAATTTCACATAGGGATACCCCCTATAAATAGCCCTCTCATCATAGAGGGCAAGGTAATATTTTCTTACCCCAAAATTCTCCCATTTTGTTGTACCTTGTGGAACATATACTTACTTTGGCATCAGAGTTCCTTGCAGGTACAATCCTTTTTTCCTTCTCAATCGTTCCGGATTTCAAGCCTTCTTTGTTGTTGGCCATCTGATCTGCTCGGTAAGATAAATTATTATGGCACTGAAAGATACAACTACACCGTATATGATACATTGATTATATACTCTTTGTGTTTTCTAATAATTTTTTATCACACTTAATACATCTGCAACACTTAAACAATTGTGTAGATACGGTGTAGATGGAATACGATGTAGGAAAGTAGTGTCAACATAGCATATCTCATATAGATTTAGATAAAAGATACAAAACAGGAAAACAGAACTACGAAATAGCTAGTATGTATCTTGCAATGTAAGTATTATTGAATGAGAAAAAATTTGTACCTGCTATGTATCTTGCAATGTAGTATTCATGATTATAGTATTCAAGATTGTAACAGCATGAACTAAAAAAAATGAAATTTCACCACATCAAGATAGGTTAATTGTATTGAGTATAAGATTAGAAAATGTGTATTCTTTTCTAAGAGATCAATCAACACACATGTATATTTTGTTTTGTAGAAAGGTTAACTATACTGAGTATAAGATTAGAAAATGTGTGGAAAACAGAGAGTTAAAATATCCCGCTTGCCGCAATTTTTGTATAACTTTTGTCACGGTTTCTTATCTTCAACTGTTGCTTCAGTTTTTGTATAACTTCCCGCTTGCTGATAATATATGAACCAGATTCTGATGCGCAGGGTGAATCTGAGCAGTTTCAAAGATGGAATGGATTTGAAGGCAATTCAAGATGATCAAGGGAGAAAGCCCAGACAACTCTATTTTCCTTACTAAACTTAGCAGGAGGGACAGTCACCAAAGGGAGGGCCCCATTGAATTCACTAGACATCTGTTGAATTTGTGGGCACTTTAGTTCCATAGAACCTCCAGTTCCTGTCCATCATCACATACATAAATCTAATTCAAAAGCAACACATATTTAGAAAAAAATTAACCATTCCAGGTACTCAGTGCCCTGCTCAGAAAAATGGCACTGTAATGGAAGTATATGTTATGCAATTAATGTCAGAAAATATGGAATCAGATCCACAAAACCACTATCGACAATGATTTCTCTAGCCATAGATATGATTTTACATATTCGTTGTGAATAACTCTATTACAAAGTAGACAATCACTCATGATGTTTCTGTTTTCCATTTCTCTAGATCTTTTTATAGTTTATGCAGGAAACCTGCCATTACAGACATATGTTCTCTATTAAGGACACAAGAATTTCCATTGAAACCTGCAATTACCAAACTCCTACTTGACGTGGACGAAGATGAAACTGCAACTCCTTCGTATGTGGTTCTTCAACAGATGCCGCCAGCCGGAATCTGTTTACATCCGACATCCTTACCGCTTCAACTTCGATTGCAAATATCACAGCTAACAATTAACATTTTTTTATAAAAAAAATTCACACACACATATATATATATATAATATATATATATATATATATATATATATATATATATGATGAAGTATATGGTGTTTATGTGCATCGTTGAGCCATAATGAAATCTGATGGTTTGGAAAAGGATGAGACCGAAGAGCTGATGTTGCACCAATTAATTTGACACCTGCATCAAAATACTGCCAAGAGAATCTATCAATTAATAAAATATAACATAAGTGATTATGTAGAATCTATTTCAAAGGTTATATAATTTATATGGATTTCCACCTCTAAATGATGGCAACAGACAACGATAAATGTTAATATTATCCTTCCCAGTTCCCATAGTTTCTTAAAAATGTACTTGACAGTATCTACACAAATAAACCAATTGTCACAGATTCACAATATGTTTACCCTTAGAATCAATACCCTGCTTCTGCTTCTGCTAATTGTCATGTAATTCACTACCCAAAACAGCAAGAAGAATACAATGTATTGATACACTCGGAAAATGCAACATATATTTATAATGGATAACTATTTCCCGTAAACTATTTTCAATATCTAATAAGATATACCCAACAAACTGACAAAAAACTACCATGACCACCAGCACTTTCCTTTGTTTTCGCATGAACTTTATGAAAAGATGAATCAGAAGAGGTTATGTTTATGTAATAGAATGAATATTTTTAATACAAAACTTCAAACAGGATTTAAAAAATAACCTATCTAGCGACACTAATTGAACGTAGCTCTCTTTTTGCAAACTTTTCAATCATGAAATGAATCTTCTTCTAAGCATCTTCCTTCATGTTACACAACTCATAATCTATTCACAAACATTAAAATATTCACAAACCAAAATTTATGAAGAATAAATTAAAATAAAATAGTAAGAAAAAAGAAGAATGCATACCTGAGATTTTTAGATGGCGGCTGGAATGGTGTGACGGCGGATGAGTGTGCAACAGGGGGGAGGGGAGTCTCGATGCGATATGGGTGTGCGACGAAAAGGATGGGAGTTTGTGACTTTTTTTGGTTCAAACATTTTTAAGGTTTGAGGAGAGAGAAGAGAGAAGAGGAAGGAGAGAAAGAGAAACGAGAGAAAACGGGAAAAGCTATGCAAAATGAGAGAGAGAAATGTAAACATGTAGGTTCATTATAATTGAGAAATGATTTTAATTGCCAAGTGTCAAATAGGTATTGGTAAGTAGAAAAGTTGTAGTGTTAATTTGTTAATTACTAAAATATCCTTTTGGCAGTGCAAATTTTTTAAGTTGTAGTGTTAATTTGTTAATTACTAAAATATCCTTTTGGCAGTGCAAATTTTTTAAAGAAAAGGGAACTATTGGTAGTATGGTCAATTGAATAGTAATGGGTAGATAGTAGACTTTCGTAAACACATCAGCAGCTTGATCAAGAGAACAAACTGGAAGCAGACGCACCCCACCATCCTGAAGCTTCTCTCAAACTAAATGACAAATAATATCGAGATGTTTCGTCCTTTCATGAAACATCAGATTGGAGGAAATTTGTATGCCACTTTGATTATCACAGTACAAGATGGAAAGACGAGATGGATGTTGGTGAAGATCATGTAACAGGAAACACATCCACTAAAGTTCACGAGTCGCGGATGCTAAGGCTCGATATTCAGCTTCTATGGAGGAGCAACTAACAGTAGGCTGTTTCTTGGATTTCCAAGACACTAATGAGTCTCCAATGAAAAAACAATATCCTGAAATTGATCGTCTGGTTTCAATGTAGCCGCCCCAATCAGCATCACTGAATCCCAAGATTTGTAAGGCAGATGAAGAGGATAGAAGAATACCACATGCAGGAGACTGTTTAAGGTATCTTATGACACGTAAGGAAGCTCGATAATGTGTGTAATACGGTGAACTGACTTTTTATCGAAATGTACGGATAGCAAGAGTCGCCACCGACTTTTATTTTATCCAAATTAGAAAGGCAAAAAGAACAGGAAAGAACTTTGAAAAGACTTTGAGTTCGGGGGGTAGGTTATACAAAGGGAAGGTGTAAGGCACCCTTTACATCCATGGTTATCCATGGGCTCTTAATTTCTTAGCTCACTTGTTTGTTTGAATTGTTTGAAAAGTGTCGTGTGCGAATAGTAAAAATATTTCGTTAAGGACTTTAGCTTGTAAATAAACGTAGCCTTGTTTTGAAATTGTTTTTGAAAGAGAGGTGTGAAAAGTAATTTGATTTTGAATGTGTGAGCAAGCAATTGAGAACTACCTACCCTAAGTTGTCTTTCTTGTTCTTTAAGTCATTCGGGCGAAAGGATCTATCCATACCATGAGAGGGCGGGAAGTCTTTCAATTGGATGTAAAGGGTCATTGAGAAATTATCGTTCTCCACAAGACTGTCCCTTGCCATAAAAGGGCAGGTAGTCTAAGGGAAGGATATAATAGTCATTTAGGCAACATTAAGGATACCTTAGCATTCGAAGGGACGATCATCATTTATCAAGGCAACATCGAGGGACGAGATCATTTTTTACCGTAGGCAACTCGAAGGGAATATGATCTTTATATCGAGGGACTATGATGATTTTATCGAAGGCGACAGGTGCTAAGGTATCCCTACGCTCGAAGGGACTTGACTATTTGATAGAAATTGAAGGCAACATGCAACAAGAGAGGTACCCTAAAGGTGAGTGTGTGCAGCAACCAGGTGAGTTAGATTCGAGTATTTATCTTGAGTTAGGTGAATTAAGTCCAATTAATCAGAAAATAAATTGCGGAAATTAAATCCTATGCTATTACAGAGCTTCGGGATTAGAGGGTACATAACCAAAAATTGGGGGGATACGAAAAGTAAAGTGCGAGGAATTAAAGGCCCTAATTACTATTACACCAAAAATCAAATGAGCGACCTATACACCTTCTAGAATTTAAATGACGGAAAGTAAATAATTAAATAAATGGCACAATTAAATAAGTAAGAACCAAGCATGCGACATTCATAGAGTTTTGGGATGAGAAGAGAAATCGCGAGAAAATCAAGATTATAAAGAACACGTTTATAAGAGGTTGATTGAAAACCTAAATTAATCTTATTAATCCTAATTTGAAAATATTTATCTAATTAATTAAATTATTAATCCTAATTAAATATCTAATTAAGTTAATTATATTGTTTAATTAATCATCCAAAAAGCTAATTTTTAAAAGGTTTGAGATTTTTAAAAGAAAGAAATAACTAAAACAAACAAAGAAAAGGAAAAGAAATAAATAATAGAAAATAAAAAAAATAAAATTAAAGGAACCTGGGCGTATTATTGGATGCGATACAGTTGAGGAGTCTATGGTGGACTTGCGGACCCATGAGCGTTTGATCGTCTCTGACTGGAATCAGACGGTCGACGTGTGAGATGCACCATGGTCATGTGTGTGACTGTATGTACTGAATCACGCAGGGAGTCTTCATAAAAATTAAAGTGGCGTCACTGGGATTCGAACCTGGACACCTTGGTTACCATCATTTCCTTCTTTCCATGCGGGCTACAATTATTAGTCAACAATATAACAATAGTGAAATATTATATAGGAAAAAGAAAAGCTAAATGGGAAGTAAAAAAGAAAGTCACGCGTGGGCCCTCCCTGGAGATTTCGAATAGCCAATTAAAGAAGGAGAGAGGAGGCGCCGGCTTTGAACAACCAATCACGCCTGCACACAAATCCATCGCTAGAAGACAAAAAAATAGTGGATCAATTGTATGATGACACGCGGTCATCTTCCTCATGGGAACAAAGCTTGCATCGTGAACCATCAGCAAACGCAGGATTTATGTGACTTTCACCCAACTTCCAATCAATATATCTCTCTGATCTCTTCATGAAACCACACGATATAAAGACCAAAATTGAAGATCTCCAAAAGGGGAACAACACGGAATCAATTGTTTTCATAAATATGGCGTTTATATTAGAGAAAACAGAACATCAATGTGTGGCTCTAACATTTTGTATCCTCACAAACAGTAAAACCTGCAAAACTTAAATCCGTAAAGTTTGATTAGAATAAACACACAAAGTGCTCAGATTACCTGTTTTGGTCCTCACAAATTAAATGATGCGATTTTTAGGTACTGAAACTGGCTGTAATGGCAGGCTCGAAGAACAAAACGTTTTTGCCCTAACAATGGCAAACGTCAATACCTGCACTAAAGCTTAATAAAAATTATTCAAAACGTCCCTGAACAGTGCCATAAACATGAATATATGAATAGAAATTATTTATAATGCATGTATTGAGAGTTTGAAATTTCGAACATGAAACCAAACCAATGGTAGTCGTGAAACCCTTTTCCACGTGCTTCAGGCTTCAACAATAGTGTAGATGCGTTCCTGGAAGCCTAAGGATGATGAATGATTGCTTGACTTCGTTTGAAACTTGCTGGGAAGTATCTTTGAGGTTGCCCTAGTTTTGAACAATTTTGCATAACCTTGAACCCTTGTCCTTGGCTCTCCTCCCCACTTTTTCGTCCTCTTACTGCATGGATGAGCTTAGTTATTTATAATGAATGGAATTAGGTCAAGAATTGAGTTAGAGATTGAATCTATTAGGTGACATGGAAATACAAAAAGATTTGATTAAAATTTTGTGGAAATCTTTCTACTTTTGATTCCAAACCTATTTCTTGCATATTTTTCAATCAATCTTGTCCATTGGATCTAGATTTTAGTAAAAAAATTGATCCCATACTTAAATAATTATTTTGTAATTTATTCGATTTTATTTGATTTTAAATAATTAAAATCAAACATAAAATGATATAATATCACAAAAAAATAAAATATTTAAACCATGGACTTCTCTTGGGCTCATAATCACGTGAGAAGCTAAAAAATGTAAGCCCATTACTCAAAAATTGGAAATATGCTTATTAGGGTTTTCTTTTTTCTTGAAAATCGACCACCTTCCGAGCATCATATCTTCCTCAATTTTTATCTTATGAAGGTGTTATAGGACTTTTTCGAAAGCTCAAAGAGTCCCATAAAGGCTCCTTTTGGTTTCATCTCAATTGAATCTTCCATGTTCATGTAATGAGCTTTGAGAAAAAATGACTTTTTCGCGATCCTTTAGAGGGACCTGTAATGTATTGGATTATATCTTCCAAATGAAGAATTTTTGGACCTGGCATGTGAGAGACAAAGTTGTAGAGAATTCAATTTCCTTCAAAATAAGCTTTGTATGGGAAATTTTTGATGTTCCATGTAGGAGTTATGACTGGTCAAAGTTCAGTTAACTTTCTTCTAGAAAACCCTAATTTAGAAGCTTTAGGTTCTGTTGATTTATGAGCTTTCCTTGACGAATCATGATCAATCCTTGATCAAATGATGAATGATACTTCAAAATAAGGATGTTGACAAAAAATCAGGAATTTTGACAGTATTTTGACTACAGTTGACTTTTAGGTCAAATTAGTCGATTGTTGACTTTCTGAGCAATCGAGTGATCATTCTTTTGAATTGAGCCCTGAATTTTGTCATGGAGTTAATTTGAAATACTATAGACCATATGAACTGTCTTGGAGCCTCTAGTTCAGTGATCTTTCCTCTGAATAACAAAACCCTGATCCTTGCTTAGGAGAGATGTCTTTGAACACTGTACCTTGATTTGAATTTGAACAAGAGAAATAGTATGAGAAAATTTTGGGGTATGACAGCTGCCCCTGTTCAATTTTCTTATATCTGAAGATGTAGATTGGTTTGTATGCTAGTCGAAATCTGAAGGTAGAAGAGGATTGAACACTAGAATACCCAAGAATTTGCCCCTGCTGATGATGAAGGGACTTTTGTCGGAGATGGGCTTGAAGATGCCATCCAGGTGTATGATGGGGATGGGCTTAAAGATGCCATCCAGTAAATCATGCATTAGATTATGTTTCGAGTGTTTGAGAAGTGGTTGTTTGAGTGTTGATCATGTCAGTGCCGTCCGTTGTAACCGAACTAGATCTTGGAGAGATGATCCTGTCTACACCGTTCGTGATGATAGAATTAGATCTCACATCGTGTCAGTACCGTTCGTAGTAACTGAATTAGATCTTAGGAAATAGTTGATTGTTTAAGGAACCGTCTGAGGTATCGACTTAAATTTGAAGGTAGATTGTTTAAGGAACCGTCCAAGGTATCGACTTAGATCCGAAGGTAGATCATTAAGGAACCGTCCAAGGTATCGACTTAGATCCAAAGGTAGATCATTAAGGAACCGTCCAAGGTATCGACTTAGATCCAAAGGTAGATCATTAAGGAACCGTCCAAGGTATCGACTTAGATACAAAGGTAGATCATTAAGGAACCGTCCAAGGTATCGACTTAGATCCGAAGGTAGATCATTAAGGAACCGTCCAAGGTATCGACTTAGATCCAAAGGTAGATCATTAAGGAACCGTCCAAGGTATCGACTTAGATCCAAAGGTAGATCATTAAGGAACTGTCCAAGGTATCGACTTAGATCCGAAGGTAGATCATTAAGGAACCGTCCAAGGTATCGACTTAGATCCGAAGGTAGATCATTAAGGTACCGTCCAAGGTATCGACTTAGATCTGAAGGTAGATCATTAAGGAACCGTCCAAGGTATCGACTTAGATCTGAAAGGTTTTGAAGTTGTTTATTTGACTGCAGCAGTAACCTGAAAAAGGCAAAGTTATTTTTTTTTATGCCATGTCATGATGCATGTAATGCGTTTATGTGATGGGATTCTCAAAATAAATGAGAACCTTGCATATTTTGTACGCATTTGTCGCGATGCATTATGTCTTATGTATGAACATGTATGCAATTGTATGAATATGTTTATGATTTATGAGGTATGACTATGACTTATGCTATTTGACACATCTTGATTGAGCAGGTGGATCTCCATGTCATTGTAATTTTGATGTTTGATCTTATCTGGAAGATGCTCAGCTGGGGATTTATGATTTTGCTTGGGGATGACCAGTAACTTGATGTACCCTGACTGGGGATTTAGAGATATTAATAAACCATGTTGGAGAAGAGCAAAGCGTTGGAGAACCGGTTGTGTTGAAGATGTAAATTCTGTTGGGGAGCCATGTCTTTGTCGGGACGAGAGCATTTGAAGATATCTTCTTAATGATTACTCTGTGGGGATATGTTCCTGTGAAACCGGCTCTGTGGGGAGACATGGGTGTCTTGAAAAGTTGCCCCCAGTATTATAGTAACTACCATTCTTGGATTTGATTAGGACACACCATTGAGTATTGATCAAGATGTCAAACTGGACTTGCATATATTTGCCCCTGCTAGTAGGGACTTTGGAAAGATTCGCCTCGCGAGGACTTTATGAGATGTGCACTAGGGGCGTCATGCCCCTCGTAATCATAGGCTCAGGACAATGCCCCATGTTGATTGGAAATAGATTCATATTTACTTGGATGCATGCCCCTGATTGTTTTTGGCATCTTTGAGAGATTCTCGGAATCTTGACTTGATTGCCCCAGATTGATTGGACAAAGCATGTCATGCTCCTTGTATTTATTGACTTCTAGTCAACCGAGTCAGTTATAAGGGATGTTGCTGCTGAAATAGTTCCGTCTGTCGGGATGCCTTTTATGAAGGATAGAAAAACACTTAGAAAGGGGGGGTTTGAATAAGTGTAGTTTAAAAACTTGGACGATAAAAATAAATTGCACAGTTATTTTTATCCTGGTTCGTTGTTAACTAAACTACTCCAGTCCACCCCCACGGAGTGATTTACCTCACCTGAGGATTTAATCCACTAATCGCAACAGATTACAATGGTTTTCCACTTAGCCCACGACTAAGTCTTCTAGAGTATCCTGATCACAACCTGATCACTCTAGGAACAAATGCTTAGACACAAGCTAAGACTTTCTTAGAGTATCCTGACCACCACGTGATCACTCTAAATACAACTGCTTAGACACAAGCTAAGACTTCCTAGAGTATCCTGATCAACACTTGATCACTCTAGTTACTTACAAATTAATGTAATCAATTCTAAGAGTATTGCAAATGCTTCTAAAAAGCTATAATCACAACAGTGATATTTCTCTTAACGTTTAAGCTTAATCTCACTAAAATATTACAACAGCAATGTAATGAGCTTTGATGAAGATGAAGTTTCTGAGCTTTAAGTTGAACAACGTTTCAGCAAGTTAATTGTTAGCAAATCGTCTACCTTGCTTCTCATTAGAACTTCATATTTATAGGCACTTGAGAAGATGACCGTTGGGAGCATTTAATGCTTTGCGTGTTCCGTACAGCATTGCATTTAATGTTTCACGCTTTTGTCAACTACCTCGAGCCTTGTTCACGCTGTGTCTACTGACGTTGCCTTTAATAGCTTCCAACGTTCCTTTTGTCAGTCAGCGTAGCCTGCCACCTGTACTTTCTTCTGATATGATGTTTGTGTATACAACGTTTGAATATCATCAGAGTCAAACAGCTTGGTGCATAGCATCTTCTTGTCTTCTGACCTTGAAGTGCTTCTGAGCGTGATACCATGAGAACTTCAGTGCTTCTGCTTCTGATCTCAAGTTCTTCTGATGCTTCCATAGACCCATGTTCTGATTCTGCCTTGACCATCTTCTGATGTCTTGCCAGACCATGTTTTGATGTTGCATGCTGAACCTTCTGAGACAAAGCTTCTGAGCGCTGATTTGTGCATACTCTTTATATATTTCCTGAAAAGGAAATTGCAATGTATTAGAGTACCACATTATCTCACACAAAATTCATTTCCTTGTTATCATCAAAACTAAGAATATTGATCAGAACAAATCTTTTTCTAACAATCTCCCCCTTTTTGATGATGACAAAAACATATATAAATGATATGAATTTGCGATCAGAAAGAGCAGACGGCTAAAGACAATTTTCACAGCTATAGCATAAGCATGTGAATATGTCTCCCCCTGAGATTAATAATCTCCCCCTGAGATGAATAATCTCCCCCTGAAATTAATACTAGAAGAATTTTAATAATAAAAGACTTCCCTGAGTATTTCAGTAGAGACGTTCACAGTGCTTGATCTACAGAACATTCATGACTTCTGATTTCTGCTTCCCTAGGACAGCTTCAGAACTTGAATTTCTTTGATCTTCAGAACATTCACAGCTTCTGATTTCTGCTTCCATCGGACAGCTTCAGAACTTGAATTTCTTTAGATCTTCAGAACATTCACAGCTTCTGACTTCTGCTTCCATCAGACAGCTTCAGAACTTGAATTTCTTTAGATCTTCAGAACATCCATAGCTTCTGATTCTTGCTTCCATCAGGACAGCTTCAGAGCTTGAATTTCTTTTTACATCACTTCATGCTAGATTGTATCAGAACATTGTTGAATGTACCAGAGCATCTCTACATCCTGAAATGTTACAGAACAAAACTAAACGACAAAAGTCAGCATGAATGAGCCAGAACATAGAATATGTTTCAGAACATATAATATGTCTCAGAGCCAAGAACACATAATATATATCAGAGCCATATGGTATGTGTCAGAGCATATAAACATAATGTTTCAGATCATATTCTATCATTAGAATATCTGAACATTCTTCCTTCTTGCTTCTGATTCTGAAGCTTCATAGCACTCAGCTTGCTTCAAGAGTCTAAGAGCTTGATTCATCTTGTTGCTTCTTATGTTGATCTTGAAAAGAGAATTTTCAATTCCTGCAACAACACAACTTAAAGCATAGAACTTTGCAAGTTCTGTTAGAAATGTGGGGCCTTTTTACCCGGTAACTGATAAAATTAATCAGATCATTTATCATATATTTTCTCCCCCTTTTTGTCATAACATCAAAAAGAATATAAAAGATTCAGATGTAGAGTAAGAGACAAAAGGAATGAAACAGAATAAACTTTTCATTGATTAAGCAAACTGAAATTACAAAAGGTGAATGCAGAAAAGCAGATGCAACAAGGAAGGAAAAACTATCAAGACTCAAAAACTAAGACCCTAGCCTAGACAAAATTCGCGCCAGAACATCATGAATCCTGTCAGTGCTTGCAGTTTGCGTTGCCATGAAGGAGTCGAAACTCAGCACTAGTTGCTTCTTGCATGCCCAAACGAGAAGCCAGCATGGCTTGATTCTGTTGTAGAACTTCCAACGTCTCCATCAGAACTGAAGGGTCACCAGACGAAGAAGCACCAGAACTTCTACCAATAGGAACAGTGATCTCAGCAGGACGATCTTCTGGAAGGTTTCCAACTTGTGCATCTGCCATCTCAGCATCTGAGTCTGACTCAGAAGCAGCCTCAGCATATGCTGGTTCAGGCAGCTCAGAAGCTTCAACTTCCAAGGCTTGAAGAATAGCTGCAAGGTTTGTTGGAGGGGTTGGACCAGCAACTTCTGCAGGATAAACCACTTCTGGAAAGACCATGTGAGGAGCACTTTCAGAAGGGTTCATTCTGAACCAATTGAACAACCACTGAAAATCTCCAGTCAGCACAGGATACCATGGTCTCCAAACCACTATGTCTCTGCAGGGATTCTCTTCTTCCATCTCATCTGCAGGTATCCTCTCTTCAAGAACTCTTCTGTTCCTGATGAGATGGTGATAGCTACTTTCACCAACTTCCAAACGAAGACCACGAACACCAGGTGCTTCAGTCATGATCCTTCTATGAATCCCTAGCCATAAAATCTTGACGAAAGGCATCCCAGAGGTTGCATGTAGCATACTCATCCAGATGGTTAAGGTGAGCAGTACCCAGAATCTCCAACCAGCTATTTACATCAGAATGTAAAAGCTCTAGAAAAGATTGAGTGGTAGGTGTTGAAGGGTTGGCAGTGAATCTGGAGTCAGGAAACACAAAGCTGTAGGGGTTAGGTGTTCTGGTGGGAAAAGGGTGTGAGAGAGATGAGGAAATATCTGTGGGAAGGGTTGAACAAGAGGAGATATCAGATGGTGAAGATAGTGGTTCCAGAGAGGTAAATGAAGAGGAAGAGGTGGTGGAAGTTTGTGAAGAGGGAGGTGATTGAGGGCTACCATCAGGGGGTTGATACACACGTCTAGAGTAGTTTCCAGACATCATAGCTTCAATGGGGTTCACCTTGACAGGATCGTAGGTGATCCTTACTTTCTTTGGTTTGTTTTCTGGTTCATCGGTTGCCTTTCTTTTTTGTTTACGATCAGATTCTTGATTTGGAGAACTTGACGAAGAATTCATGATGAATTGCAGATAGTGAAAACCGCTAGGGTTTAAAATATGAATGCAAAGAGAGAGAGAGAGAGAGAAAGAAACTGAATGCAAGAGAGTAAAAGTATAAGAGGGAAAAAGAAACGTTTGAAGAATATAAAAGAAAAAAAATAAACTGCAATGATGGATAGCATTTAATGTTACGTGACGTGAGGAGAGATAATAATGACAAAAGAAGTGATTAGCACAGTTACCTAAGTAGGCGTCCCCTCAACTGCACGCACGCTTGTCCAGAAATAGTGAACACGTGTTTACCATCTGGATAGCCAGTTACAGCTGTTTTACTTTTAAAGAGATTCTGAGTCAACTTAGACAATGAAACGTTAGTAATAATAGAATCACTACTTCTAATTGATTACAATCAGAACTTCTTATAAAGACTAATCCAATCTTATTTCAGAAGATACTCATACATAAGATCTTCTCATCTTTTCATTCTGGGCATAAATCCATACTGATATTCTTCAGAATGAACTTAAACCTATCTTCAGCAAGGGGTTTTGTAAAGATATCAGCCCATTGATGGTCTGTATCCACAAAATTTAAAGATATAACACCCTTCTGAACATAGTCCCTTATGAAATGATGTTTAATCTCAATATGTTTAGCTTTTGAATGTAAAATAGGATTCTTAGATAAACATATAGCAGAAGTATTATCATAGAAGATAGGAATGTTACTCTCATATATCTGATAATCTTCTAACTGACTTCTCATCCAGAGCATTTGTGTGCTACAACCAGCAGCAACATATTCTGCTTCTGTTGTTGAGAGGGCAATTGTAGCTTTCTTCTTGTTGTACCATGAGATCAGATGACTTCCAAGAAATTGACAACTTCCAGAAGTACTTTTCCTTTCAATTCTGTCTCCAGCATAGTCAGCATCACAGAATCCTACTAAGTTGTAATCTTTGGATCTTCTGTAAACTAAACCAACGTTAGTAGTACCTTTCAGATACCTCAGAATTCTATTAACCGCAGTTAAATGAGATTCTCTCGGATCTGATTAGAATCTAGCACACAAGCAAACACTGAAAAGACTGTCAGGTCTAGAAGCAGTTAGGTATAGAAGAGATCCAATCATACCTCTGTACAACTTCTGATCTACCTTCATACTTACCTCATCCTTACCTAGGACACATGTTGGATGCATGGGAGTTTTGGCTTCTTTGCTCTCAGAAAGATTAAACTTCTTCAGAAGTTCTTTCACATACTTCGTTTGATGAACATAAGTTCCATCAGAAGTTTGGTTGATTTGAATTCCAAGAAAATACTTGAGTTCTCCCATCATGCTCATTTCAAATTCAGCCTGCATAGACTCAGCAAACTTTTTTCCAAGTGTAGCATTAGATGTTCCAAAGATGATATCATCAACATATATTTGACATATTAAAATATCCTTTTTAAAGGTTTTACAAAAGAGAGTAGTGTCCACTTTTCCTCTAGTGAAACCATTTTCCAGAAGGAAGGAACTTAAACGTTCATACCAAGCTCTTGGAGCTTGCTTCAATCCGTATAATGATTTCTTTAATTTAAAAACATGATTTGGAGACTTGGGGTCTTCAAAGCTAGGAGGTTGATGGACATAAACTTCTTCATCTATATAACCATTTAAGAAGGCACTCTTAACATCCATCTGATAAAGAGTGATGTTGTGTTGAGTGGCAAAAGAAATTAATAGACGAATAGATTCTAACTTGGCCACTGGTGCAAAGGTTTCTGTGTAGTCAATCCCTTCTTGCTGACTATAACCTTGAGCAACCAGTCTGGCTTTGTTTCTTACCACTTCTCCCTTCTCGCTTAGCTTGTTTCTGAACACCCACTTAGTGCCGATGATGTTAAATCCTTTTGGTCTAGGAACCAAGTCCCATACGTCATTCCTTGTAAACTGATTTAGTTCTTCTTGCATGGCAATTATCCAGTCAGGATCTTCTAGAGCTTGATCAACAGAAGTTGGCTCGATCAAAGAAACAAGACCTAATTGACATTCTGCATTGTTCTTAAGGAATGCCCTTGTTCTGATGGGATCATCTTTCTTTCCAAGGATCACATCTTCTGAATGAGCTGAAGCAAGTCTAGGTGATCTTCTGACTGTTGGCTCTTCAGAAATCCTAAGATTCTCTAAAGATGCAGCAACTTGATCTTCTGATCCATTGCTTCTTAGACTGCCAGCTTCTGCAGCATTGCTTTTTGGTTCTACTGCTTCTGATATATCAAAATCTGCAAAATTCTCAAACTGCTTTGGTTTTTCAAGACCAAGCTTATCATCAAACCTGATATTGATTGATTCTTCTACAACCAATGTTTCAGTATTGTATACTCTGTAGCCTTTAGAGCGTTCAGAATATCCAAGAAGGAAACACTTTTGTGCTTTAGAATCAAACTTACCAAGATGATCTTTAGTATTCAGAATAAAACATACACATCCAAAAGGATGGAAATATGAAATGTTGGGCTTTCTGTTCTTCCACAATTCATAAGGAGTCTTATTTAGAATAGGTCTGATAGAGATTCTATTCTGAATATAACATGCAGTGTTTATTGCTTCTGCCCAGAAATGCTTAGCCATATTGGTTTCATTAATCATGGTTCTGGCCATTTCTTGTAGAGTCCTATTCATTCGCTCTACAACTCCATTTTGTTGTGGAGTTCTAGGACAAGAGAAATCATGGGCAATACCATTTTCTTTGAAGAACTCCTCAAAGAATCTATTCTCAAATTCGCCACCATGATCACTTCTAACCTTTATGATTTTACACACTTTTTCTCAGATTGGATCTGAGTGCAGAATTCAAAGAACACTGAATGAGACTCATCCTTGTGTTTCAAGAACTTTACCCATGTCCAGCGGCTATAATCATCAACGATGACTAATCCATATTTCTTCCCTCTGACAGATGCTGTTTTGACTGGGCCAAACAGATCAATGTGCAAGAGTTCTAACGGCCTTGAGGAAGAAACAACATTCTTAGACTTGAATGCAGGTCTGGAGAACTTGCCCTTCTGACATGCTTCACAAAGAGCATCTGATTTTTATTTCAGATTTGGGAGTCCTCTAACCAGATTTAGTTTGTTAATCTGAGAAATCTTTCTCAAACTAGCATGTCCTAATCTTATGTGCCAGACCCATTGCTCCTCAGAAACAGACATAAGACAAGTCACCTTCTGATTCTTAAGATCTTGAAGATCTGTCTTATAAACGTTGTTCTTTCTCTTGCCTGTAAATAAGATTGAGCCATCCTTCTGACTTACAGCCTTGCAAGACTTTTGATTGAAGATTATGTCATAACCATTGTCACTTAATTGACTTATGGACAATAAGTTATGCGTTAATCCTTCTACAAGAAGTACATTAGTTATGGAAGGAGAGTTACCAAACTTTATAGTTCCAGAGCCAATGATTTTGCCCTTCTGATCTCCTCCAAACCTGACTTCTCCACCTGGTTTAAGCACCAGGTCTTGGAATGTAGACCTTCTTCCCGTCATGTGTCGCGAGCACCCAGAGTCCAGGTACCATGACATTTTGCTGTTTGTCCTCTCTGCCGCCAAGGATATCTGCAACAGAAATTATCTTCTCCTTAGGTACCCACAATTTCTTGGGTCCTTTCTTGTTAGTTCTTCTCAAGTTCTGATTGAACTTGGGTTTAGCAAAATATTTAACAGGAGGAACAACATGATATTCTTTAGGTTTGTCAGCATGATATTTCTTAGGATGTGTCACATGCTTCTTGGTGTGAACAGTGTTAAACTTCTGTGCATGTGAAGTGACCCTAATATCATGAGCATTGTAACACCCCAATTCTACCCAAAGCATTTAGGCAAGAAAATATCAGAGTATTTAAAATTTCATACAACACAATTAGGATGTTACACTAAGTAACCAAACAAACACCTAGAAAATAAACGGACATCAACGATGCCAAAAGCATACAACCCTGCCAATAAAATGATACATAACACACGGAAGATATGAACATGTATATATATATATACATATATCTCTCACTCTCAAAGAGGATTTTTCTAAAATAAAGTGTTTACAATACACATCAACACATTATCACATATACATGTTCAAAGAGTCATATATAAATAAATAACAACAGACTCCCGACTCCCCGGTGTTACGTATCAGAGCGACCGACAAGACCAACTGGAGAACTACCTCTTCCAAAAGACTCCCAAAGCGGCTAATCTGCAGGATGCCACTCAAGCATCAAATCAGCAGAAGGGTGAGAATATAATTCATAATGAAAGCATGACAATTATAGTAATGCCAACAAGTATCATCAAGAATCATACAACAAAGTAATCCACTCATTCAACCACAATCAATATATAAGTAATGTGACACATGAATGATAACATAAATTATACAGACAGACAATGATGAATGAGACTCGACTATGGATATGCATGTGGTACCAAATCCGGAGTAAAACTCCCCTTGTCATTATGACAAATACACCTTTGCCGAGCATTATGCTGGGACTTCTTTCCCTCAGGAAAATACACCTTTGTCGAGCATCAAGCTACGACTAAACGTCATCGAGCATTTAGCCCCCACTGATGACCTCTTGCCACTAGGGCAAATACACCTTTTTACCGAGCATTAAGCCCCCACTGGTAATAATTGCCAATACAGGCCACCTGCTAATAGCATTCCGCCATTAACGTAATGAAATGTTATGTTGTGTAAATATATGACTCTATTACACGACAACAACATCATCAACAATATAACACGGTCACATACCCACGTTACACCGTTTATATTCTATCCAAAAGGATACATCACCTATTAATAACATCGTTATCAATTACATCACACCATCATTACCACACAGGCATTAATAAGCACACAGCACACATTCACCGTTCAAACATAATGGCCACATCGGCATAGATGAACGTATAACACACATATACACATCAAATTATTATTGGCCATCGGCCCACAACTTCATCAATACATCATCAACAAGTTGTAATAACAACAATTCAACAATGATAATACATCACTCTCATAACAACATTTACTTGCCATAAGGCCATACATCATGTTACCAATAAACAACCAAACATGGTCACATATCAAGAATGAACATTCATTAATACATAACACATATGAACATGATCTCATGTTATCGACAACTAATCACATACCTCGTACCATTACGATAACATTCACACAACACATCATTATCAATTACAACCAAGCACTATGATTATTTACCAATCATATCGCGCATATAAACAATTATGTGTTTTCATCAACAACACCTCATAACCAATTAATAACAAGCTAACCAAGCCTATACTATCATATAGAACATCCAACTAGCTTCCTAACACTTCGAACGGCGTACGAAACGGAGCTAAGGATCAAAAGTTACAAGGTTTCAAAGTTTGGTTAATTGAACATACTACACAACTCATCACTTGATCCTAATAAAATAATGGGATACTACATCCTATGAATCATTTAATTGGATAATAATATAGGTTATTGCGTTAGCTTTCCAACGCTTCGAACGGCGGCAAAATCGGAGTTACGGTTCAAGAGTTACGAAGTTTCAAAGTTTTGGAAAAACAGAAAAAACTGTCATCCGCTTCAGCTCCGCTCAGCGGACCTGGGCAGAGAAATTTCTGCAACAGAACCTCCGCTCAGCGGACCCACCTCCGCTCAGCGGACCTGCGTAAACCCAGAAAAAACCAAAACGCACCAGAACCATTCCAGCCCCCTTATACCCACCAAAACCACTCCAAAACATCATTACAACACCAATACAACACATACAAACCATAGAAACAACCTAACATCAAGCTTTTCACGGTTAATTCATCAATCTAACTCAAAACCTAACTTTTTACCCAAACTCAATCAAGCCATAGAAATGGAAAAGAAAGCATGATCAATCACCATAACACAACAAGGATATCATTTAATCATCATACAATCATTCTCAAACAAACTTAAATCAAACAAAGATCACCCAAGAAAATTGTGGAAATTGGAACAAGGAGAACAAGAACAAGAACAAGAACAAGACTATAAGAATCATACATCCAAGATAAATTAGATTCACCCCCTTACCTTGCTATAGCAACGATCGGAACTCGATTCGGTTGAGAATCCACCAATCTACACTTTTTCCTCTTTTCCTCTTCTTCTTTCTCTCTTCCTTTCTTTCTCTTCTTTTTCTCTTCTATTCTTTCCTTTCTTTTTCTTTCTATCTTTTTCCTTATAAAGAAAATATATATCCCGCGGAAATGACCAAAATGCCCCTACGCTCAAATATCGTTCAAACGCCCCAAAACGCGGAATATTACCTTAATAATATTTCCGGTACCAAAAATATGAAAACCTTCAATTAAATATTAGTCCGCCATCCCGAACTAATACCGACTGAAACAACTCCAAAAATGGTACAATTCCAATAAATGTCACAAACGTCCAAATCAACTATATACTTATTTTCCGGGCGTTACAATTCTCCCCCACTTAGAAGATTTCCGTCCTCGGAAATATCCCAAACACAAACAAACTTGGATACGCTCTCGCATCCGACTAACCAACTATCAAGCCACGAAAGCAACGACACAATCAGCACCAACAAAGAATCACTCTAGCTAAAAGCCAAACAACCAAAACACAACAACGACAACGAGATGCAATGCCCATACAATGCACTCATTGACTAACACCAAAACACAAAAAATAACCAAGACACAACCAACAAGAACAAGATGCAATGCCCACACAATGCACTCATAGATCCTTAAGTGACTAAATCGCCCTCTCAGTCTGACCATCCGTTTGAGGATGATACGCCAAATTCAAACGCAACTTCGTACCCAAAGTACCTTGTGAACCCTCTCAAAATTTTCGGAAATAAATCTCGGATCTCAATCTAAACAATACCTTTCGAAACACCATGCAAACCAACAAACCAACAAACAACTTTATCAACGTACCACTCGCCAGTACTCCCATCGGTTAATCCATTCTTATCGAAATAACATGAGCAGATTTCGTCAATATATCCACAATGACCCAAATCGCCTCACAATTACTCAACGTCCTCGGCAAACCAGAAACAAAATCCATAGAAATGCTATTCCACTTCTACTCAGGAATGGATAATAGTTACATCAAACTAGACGACTCCTGACAAGTCAAACACAAATAAACAAATCCCTTCATATCTTTCTTCATTACCTTGCCACTAAAGATGACCTTCTCAAATCTTGATATCTCTTAGTAGCATCAGGATGAATACTCAAATCACTACGACTCACTTCATCCAAAGTCCTCTTTTCAAATCCGAACATTAGGAATACAAACTTGATCATGACATCCCATAACATTGTTCTTATCAATCCGGAGATCACCATATTTATCTTTGACTAATAAATGTAATCTTATCAACCCATTCAAATCCGATTTCCGACCTTTTCTAATCTCATCAAGAATACCATAAGTAAGCTTCCACATAAAAAGCTCAACACTTGAAGAAGTCTCTTTACACACCCAACTCAAATCTCACAACTGTTTCAAATATCACCATACTCGAATCATCGACATAGACGTATGCAATGGTTTCTCATAATCAACTCGTTCTGATCAAACAAATACTTCAAACTCTTGTAGTCACTTACACACACAAATCTCGATCCGAATAATTAGTGCCTTCAAATTTCCCAAACAGAAATAACAACTGCCAACTCTAAATCTTGTGACAGATAAATCCTTTCAAAAATCTTAACTTGCATAAAAGCATAAACCTCCACTTACCCCTTGAACATTCACTTCCAATATTATCAAACTAGCCAGATAAGCCTATCACGTCCAATACGATTCCGTCTACTATCAACAAGAGATTAAGGGTGATCAAGTCCTCAATTTGTCAATAGGTAGCCGATAATCATAATAGAGTATAAACTATCAGTACTAACATTAATAATATTCTTTTCCAACTTTTGCTCATAGCACAGAAGCACTATGATTCCATAATTCACAATTCTCCCAAGGTTACCTAAGCCAGCTAACACCGACGTCCGGTAGCTACGTACCAAAACACTTCTAACAAATCCTAAGAATAAAATTCCTGAGATCCTACTCAACTCTTCATACTCCTAGTTCTCACTCGAGTTCCAAAACGTTTCCAACAACGTCAATAACTCCTACAACAAAGTCTACCACAATGCTTTCCTTAATCATTGATCCAACAACGACACTTCACACAAGGCTACTCAAACAACAACTTCATAGTCCATCAGTAGCGTTAGAGCATCACAACTCTCTAAATTCCATTCCTTAGAATTAACCAACATCTACTCCGTGACACTCCAACTTGATTAACAACCAAAGTCTTAAGTCCAAGTCGCCTTCACTTCAGAAAACAACATAGTCCAACAACACTAGTACTGCTGCCCTCAGTAGCATACTAACATCTTGCAACTGAAACATATCCGAGAAGCATATCTTCTCCCCCACTTAGCTTCAAACCACTCCTGCATACAACCGACTAGAGGCACAACAAGTACTGAAAGTGCTCCACACACTTATCACATACTGAGGAATTAAACAACATTAGACAACACTGGCCGGACAGACCGACCTGCTCTGATACCACTAATGTAACACCCCAATTCTACCCAAAGCATTTAGGCAAGAAAATATCAGAGTATTTAAAATTTCATACAACACAATTAGGATGTTACACTAAGTAACCAAACAAACACCTAGAAAATAAACGGACATCAACGATGCCAAAAGCATACAACCCTGCCAATAAAATGATACATAACACACGGAAGATATGAACATGTATATATATATATATATATACATATATCTCTCACTCTCAAAGAGGATTTTTCTAAAATAAAGTGTTTACAATACACATCAACACATTATCACATATACATGTTCAAAGAGTCATATATAAATAAATAACAACAGACTCCCGACTCCCCGGTGTTACGTATCAGAGCGACCGACAAGACCAACTGGAGAACTACCTCTTCCAAAAGACTCCCAAAGCGGCTAATCTGCAGGATGCCACTCAAGCATCAAATCAGCAGAAGGGTGAGAATATAATTCATAATGAAAGCATGACAATTATAGTAATGCCAACAAGTATCATCAAGAATCATACAACAAAGTAATCCACTCATTCAACCACAATCAATATATAAGTAATGTGACACATGAATGATAACATAAATTATACAGACAGACAATGATGAATGAGACTCGACTATGCATATGCATGTGGTACCAAATCCGGAGTAAAACTCCCCTTGTCATTATGACAAATACACCTTTGCCGAGCATTATGCTGGGACTTCTTTCCCTCAGGAAAATACACCTTTGTCGAGCATCAAGCTACGACTAAACGTCATCGAGCATTTAGCCCCCACTGATGACCTCTTGCCACTAGGGCAAATACACCTTTTTACCGAGCATTAAGCCCCCACTGGTAATAATTGCCAATACAGGCCACCTGCTAATAGCATTCCGCCATTAACGTAATGAAATGTTATGCTGTGTAAATATATGACTCTATTACACGACAACAACATCATCAACAATATAACACGGTCACATACCCACGTTACACCGTTTATATTCTATCCAAAAGGATACATCACCTATTAATAACATCGTTATCAATTACATCACACCATCATTACCACACAGGCATTAATAAGCACACAGCACACATTCACCGTTCAAACATAATGGCCACATCGGCATAGATGAACGTATAACACACATATACACATCAAATTATTATTGGCCATCGGCCCACAACTTCATCAATACATCATCAACAAGTTGTAATAACAACAATTCAACAATGATAATACATCACTCTCATAACAACATTTACTTGCCATAAGGCCATACATCATGTTACCAATAAACAACCAAACATGGTCACATATCAAGAATGAACATTCATTAATACATAACACATATGAACATGATCTCATGTTATCGACAACTAATCACATACCTCGTACCATTACGATAACATTCACACAACACATCATTATCAATTACAACCAAGCACTATGATTATTTACCAATCATATCGCGCATATAAACAATTATGTGTTTTCATCAACAACACCTCATAACCAATTAATAACAAGCTAACCAAACCTATACTATCATATAGAACATCCAACTAGCTTCCTAACACTTCGAACGGCGTACGAAACGGAGCTAAGGATCAAAAGTTACAAGGTTTCAAAGTTTGGTTAATTGAACATACTACACAACTCATCACTTGATCCTAATAAAATAATGGGATACTACATCCTATGAATCATTTAATTGGATAATAATATAGGTTATTGCGTTAGCTTTCCAACGCTTCGAACGGCGGCAAAATCGGAGTTACGGTTCAAGAGTTACGAAGTTTCAAAGTTTTGGAAAAACAGAAAAAACTGTCATCCGCTTCAGCTCCACTCAGCGGACCTGGGCAGAGAAATTTCTGCAACAGAACCTCCGCTCAGCGGACCCACCTCCGCTCAGCGGACCTGCGTAAACCCAGAAAAAACCAAAACGCACCAGAACCATTCCAGCCCCCTTATACCCACCAAAACCACTCCAAAACATCATTACAACACCAATACAACACATACAAACCATAGAAACAACCTAACATCAAGCTTTTCACGGTTAATTCATCAATCTAACTCAAAACCTAACTTTTTACCCAAACTCAATCAAGCCATAGAAATGGAAAAGAAAGCATGATCAATCACCATAACACAACAAGGATATCATTTAATCATCATACAATCATTCTCAAACAAACTTAAATCAAACAAAGATCACCCAAGAAAATTGTGGAAATTGGAACAAGGAGAACAAGAACAAGAACAAGAACAAGACTATAAGAATCATACATCCAAGATAAATTAGATTCACCCCCTTACCTTGCTATAGCAACGATCGGAACTCGATTCGGTTGAGAATCCACCAATCTACACTTTTTCCTCTTTTCCTCTTCCTCTTTCTCTCTTCCTTTCTTTCTCTTCTTTTTCTCTTCTCTTCTTTCCTTTCTTTTTCTTTCTATCTTTTTCCTTATAAAGAAAATATATATCCCGCGGAAATGACCAAAATGCCCCTACGCTCAAATATCGTTCAAACGCCCCAAAACGCGGAATATTACCTTAATAATATTTCCGGTACCAAAAATATGAAAACCTTCAATTAAATATTAGTCCGCCATCCCGAACTAATACCGACTGAAACAACTCCAAAAATGGTACAATTCCAATAAATGTCACAAACGTCCAAATCAACTATATACTTATTTTCCGGGCGTTACAAGCATGGCCATATTTGAACTAATCATACAATGGCTTGTATGTGATCTTCAGATCATCAACAGGTTCAAATTTATGTGAGGTATCACCCTCATAGCCAAAACCAAACCTTCTGTTTCCAGAAACACCATATATCATAGAAGCAAGATGACTTCTGCCAATACTTCTAGATAAGAACTTTCTGAAGCTCGAGTCATATTCTTTCAGAATATGATTCATGCTAGGAATGGATTTTTCTATTTCAGAAGGAGATCCACTATCTTTGGATAGATTTAAAACTTTTTCCTTCAGTTCTGAATTTTCCACTTCCAGCTTCTTAGTTTCAAATTCAAACTGCTTCTTCATCTTTTTGTATTTGATACTAAGATGAGCCTTGAGTTCTAGAAGTTCTGTTAAACTGGAAACTAACTCTTCTCTAGATAGTTCAGAAAATACCTCTTCAGAATCTGATTCTGATGTAGATTCTGATCCATCATCTTCTGTAGCCATCAGCGCGAAGTTGGCTTGTTCTCCTTCAGAGTCTGATTCTGATTCTGATTCAGAATCATCCCATGTTGCCATAAGATCTTTCTTCTTATGAAACTTCTTTCTGGGATTCTCCTTCTGAAGTTTTGGACACTCGTTCTTGTAATGTCCAGGCTCATTGCACTCATAACAGACAGCCTTCTTCTTGTCAGGTCTTCTGTCACCAGAAGATTCTCCACGTTCAAATATCTTTGAACTTCTGAAGCCTCTGAACTTCCTTTGTGTTCCGCTGTCGCGCACGGATCAAAAACGAGTAGTTTATAAAATGGTAGTTTAGCGGTAACGACAACTCGAATATCGTTCTCACAAGGATTCCCGTTGATTATTAACCAAAGGTAAATCGATTTAGGGGGGGTTTGTTTTAGATTTCGATTAAACAAAATAGTGAAAATAAGTGATTATCAAAATAAGCTGAAATGATTAATCTACTGTTTTGGCTTCCTAACTTATCATCGATCCAAATAATTTCCAACTCACAAGCGGATTCTATTCCCTTTTCGATTATAAAAACAATTATACAAGCGCAATTGAAATTATGTGATGTATGTTCCTAATTCCCGAATTAAGCAAACGGATTATATATAGCAATCGTGAATTAAGCAAACACGACAAACATACGCGGATTAAGCAAACGCGATTAAAGTATAGGAACATGCAACCATCGAAATAAATCAATCTAACCTTGGATAATATCGAATTAAGCAAACAACATATCAAAGATTAGAATTGAAAGGAAATAGATTAATTGGAAAATATAAGAACCTCAAAGTATCGGCGGAAACCGTTTACAGCAGATTAACCTCTAGGAATTAGTTCTTCATGATCAAACGTACAAGCTCTTCCAAAAATGTGAATGGTGATAATCAGTAACGCGGCTGCTACCCTAAGGGGAAATAGTACAACCCGTTTTACAAACCAACTGGGTCGAACATACGACCCAGGCCCAAAACTAATGACCCGAAACTTAAATAAACGAGTGCTGCAACTTCAACGAATTTTCTGGCCCTGCTACAGTCCGATTCTGACTTCGACTCCAACATAAGAATTGTAGCTCTTTCTCTTAGCTTTCCGACGATTATTAGAACGCCTCAATCGGACTCCTGGAACTCCAGATATGATCGTTTCCGTGCAGACTGCTAATGCTGAAAATTAAATACGAAAATCAAATAACAATAAAAATAAATTAAAATATAAAAACATTATAAAATACAAAAATAAGACAATCAAACCATGGAAATGTATAAGTACAAACATAGAGGAATGTGCATCAAAATGCACTGATCAAATTCCCCCACACTTGAACTTTTGCACTTCGAGCAAAATGAAAAACAAAACAAAGAAAGCACAAATACATCAACAATTACTCATCCTAGGCTACAAATCTTCTTCAGGTAAGTTTGCATCGACAGGTACTAATCTTGCACACTAAGGGCATCGTAAGAACACTAACCACAGATATGCAGACATAAGCCTCCTAAATACACAAACCAATTCAATTCATATTATTGTACCATAGCCTAACTTACTCATCCTTTTTGCTCTTTTTCATTCAGGCGCAATCACATTAAGCCCGTTATCTCCACACACTTATAGCAGGACGACCGGTTAGTGACTCTGATCCTTTTTTGCACGGGGTTCCGGTACTTACGTGGCATAACCCTTTGCTTACTCAGATGTAGTTGCGGGGGATCGGACCGTAATCCTCCCTACCAAGTTCAGCACCAGAAACCGCTGAACCAACTAACAAAGAGTTTTGAAATTTTTTTTTTGAAGATTACACATACGTTGGGTTAAGTGACCGGGTGAGGGTCACCAAACTTAGAAGGTGTATTCTCTTTTTCTTTTCTCTTTTTTTTCTTTTCGGAACATTCACTTATATTCATCGGCTTCCCTGCGTAAAGTGTGTGAGAGATGGTGCCGACTGCTGAAATAAACTACTCAAGAGCTGTCAAAGAATGAGAAATTAAGGCTAAAACATAATAACAAATTCAAATCAATTTCCATATGCAGGAGACTTACGGTGTTAGAACGATACCGATCTTGTGAATTTTTCCTAAGTCTCCGCAAACCCGACTCAAATCAGTCTATAGCCTAAAACTTTCAAAATGATGCATATTTATTTATTTTTTTAAACTGAAAACAAAACAAGAAAACAAAAGAAAATAAAACAAAGAACAAAAGCAAAGAAAATAAATGATTCCCTCCCCCACACTTAAAATAAGCATTGTCCTCAATGAAAAGAACTCAAATATAAAGTAAGAGTGAGAGAAAGGAAAGAACACACCCGAGTATTCAAGGAGGATATGTGATCGCATAAACAGCCTTTGCTAGCGAAACCTCTTTTACAATCTCTCCTTCCAAAGTAGGGCTCTCTTGGAATAGCCTAATACGGTGTACATTGACCTTGAAATTTATTTTAGTGCCTTCGCCTTTTATTCCAGGATCAAAGAACAATCTCCGAAAAGTAAAAGTGTCGAATGCGCACGTGAAAGTGATGTCATTTATCACAACATCAAAGATCAAGGGTTGTAAGGGCTGCCTCACTAATTTTTCTTCATCTGAAAGTGAGATCTTATGCTTATTACATGATGGAATAATATCAAGAATGTCAATCAAAGTCCATCCAATTCCATTTCTATGTTTCTTCAATGATTTCTCTTCATTCTCAAATTCAGTCTTTGATGAATAACTTAAATCTTCAGGAAGTAGTGCAGACTCTAAAGAAGGTGGTTGTTCAACGGATGGTGTGTTTTGGGCAGCCGAGATTTCAAGTTCAACTGCATAAACAACTTCATCGACAACTTCACCTGTAGGAAAAATGTCACCCTGCAAGGCATCATTAATCTCAGCACAAACAACACACACATTAGTGTCAGTACAATCAAAACATGAGTAAACATCATCAAAATCAGACAGTGATGGAAAATCAGATGAAAGCAAATCATTACGAGTATCATCAACATTTTCAGAAAGCGACTCAATTTGAAAAACAGAATGCTCTTCCAAGGGTTGTTGGTTTGATCCTTGAGCTTGCTGCATGGCATTCATCAAAGTGGCAAGCTGTCCAATCTGTGTTTGCAAAGTCTGGAGAGTAGAATCTATTTGCTGTTGATACTGAAGATTATTTGCAGCCATTTGTTTGACAATATCCTCTAGTGAAGGTTCGGAAGGTGCAGAGCACACAACCTGGAATTCCTTCAGATGCTTATGCGAATCCTCTCCTGCAAAACCACTAAAGCTAGGCAACAAATGTGTTAAACCATATTCCAATTCAAAAGGTGTATCAGTCGCAGGATAGTCAATACATAAACCATTGTAGTTCACATTAGGGACAGGCAACTGCGTCAAAGTTCTTTGTTCAGCCATGGTTCAACAAACACAGAAATATCAATTATGTCCCATATAGGCAGAAAGAAATAGAAAGAAGGAAAACGATTAAAATAAATTTAGAAAAATATAAAAACACAAAATTTAAACTAATTAAGACAAATAAGAATTTTGGGAATTTTTTTGGATTTTTTCAAAACTGACAAAACAGTAAATAATTAATTAAAAATAGAAAAAAGAGGAATTTGGCAATTTTGGGTCGATTTCCTTTACTCTTCTAGAGTAACGGAGTATTGATCACACGATTTTTATGCTTCCAGTAAGCAAAAACTTTTTACAATCGAACACAATTTTTCCAAAAACCGATTTTTTTCGACTCAAAACGCGAATTGGCCAAAACCGTGGGGAAACTACGGCCTAAACGCGAGAACACTAAACCTATGACTCTAATATCAGTTAATAACAACAAGAATCCCCGGCAACGGCGCCAATTTGTTCCGCTGTCGCGCACGGATCAAAAATGAGTAGTTTATAAAATGGTAGTTTAGCGGTAACGACAACTCGAATATCGTTCTCACAAGGATTCCCGTTGATTATTAACCAAAGGTAAATCGATTTAGGGGGGGTTTGTTTTAGATTTCGATTAAACAAAATAGTGAAAATAAGTGATTATCAAAATAAGCTGAAATGATTAATCTACTGTTTTGGCTTCCTAACTTATCATCGATCCAAATAATTTCCAACTCACAAGCGGATTCTATTCCCTTTTCGATTATAAAAACAATTATACAAGCGCAATTGAAATTATGTGATGTATGTTCCTAATTCCCGAATTAAGCAAACGGATTATATATAGCAATCGTGAATTAAGCAAACACGACAAACATACGCGGATTAAGCAAACGCGATTAAAGTATAGGAACATGCAACCATCGAAATAAATCAATCTAACCTTGGATAATATCGAATTAAGCAAACAACATATCAAAGATTAGAATTGAAAGGAAATAGATTAATTGGAAAATATAAGAACCTCAAAGTATCGGCGGAAACCGTTTACAGCAGATTAACCTCTAGGAATTAGTTCTTCATGATCAAACGTACAAGCTCTTCCAAAAATGTGAATGGTGATAATCAGTAACGCGGCTGCTACCCTAAGGGGAAATAGTACAACCCGTTTTACAAACCAACTGGGTCGAACATACGACCCAGGCCCAAAACTAATGACCCGAAACTTAAATAAACGAGTGCTGCAACTTCAACGAATTTTCTGGCCCTGCTACAGTCCGATTCTGACTTCGACTCCAACATAAGAATTGTAGCTCTTTCTCTTAGCTTTCCGACGATTATTAGAACGCCTCAATCGGACTCCTGGAACTCCAGATATGATCGTTTCCGTGCAGACTGCTAATGCTGAAAATTAAATACGAAAATCAAATAACAATAAAAATAAATTAAAATATAAAAACATTATAAAATACAAAAATAAGACAAGCAAACCATGGAAATGTATAAGTACAAACGTAGAGGAATGTGCATCAAAATGCACTGATCACTTTGCTTGCTCTTCCAGAGTTGGTTTACCCTTTTGGAGATCATGGACAGTTCATCTTCTTCTTCTTCAGATTCTGATTCTTCAGGATCTTCTTCTCTAGCCTGAAAAGCGTTAGTGCATTTTTTAATATTAGATTTTAATGCAATAGATTTACCTTTCTTCTGAGGCTCGTTTGCATCCAGCTCTATTTCATGGCTTCTCAAGGCACTTATAAGCTCTTCCAAAGAAACTTCATTCAGATTCTTGGCAATCTTGAATGCAGTCACCATTGGACCCCATCTTCTGGGTAAGCTTCTGATAATCTTCTTTACATGATTAGCCTTGGTGTAGCCTTTATCCAAAACTCTCAATCCAGCAGTCAGAGTTTGAAATCTTGAGAACATCTTCTCAATATCTTCATCATCCTCCATCTTGAAGGCTTCGTACTTCTGGATTAGAGCAAGAGCTTTTGTCTCTTTGACTTGAGCATTTCCCTCATGGGTCATTTTCAATGACTCATATATATCATAGGCAGTTTCCCTGTTAGATATCTTCTCATACTCAGCATGAGAGATAGCATTCAGCAAAACAGTCCTACATTTATGATGATTCTTGAAAAGCTTCTTCTGATCATCATCCATTTCTTGCCTGGTAAGCCTTACACCATTAGCTTTCACTGGATGTTTGTAACCATCCATCAGAAGATACCATAGTTCACCATCTAGACCAAGAAAGTAACTTTCCAGTTTATCTTTCCAGTATTCAAAGTTTTCACCATCAAATACTGGTGGTCTAGTATAACCATTGTTACCATTGTATTGCTCAGCAGAGCCAGATGTAGATGCAGATGGATTTGTTTGAGTTTCACCAGCCATCTTATACTAAAGCGTTTTTCTCTTCCTGAATCTTTTCTAAACACGGTTAAATGCTTGCACCTTAGAACCGGCGCTGTGATGCCAATTGAAGGATAGAAAAACACTTAGAAAGGGGGGGTTTGAATAAGTGTAGTTAAAAAACTTGGACGATAAAAATAAATTGCACAGTTATTTTTATCCTGGTTCGTTGTTAACTAAACTACTCCAGTCCACCCCCACGGAGTGATTTACCTCACCTGAGGATTTAATCCACTAATCGCAACAGATTACAATGGTTTTCCACTTAGCCCACGACTAAGTCTTCTAGAGTATCCTGATCACAACCTGATCACTCTAGGAACAAATGCTTAGACACAAGCTAAGACTTTCTTAGAGTATCCTGACCACCACGTGATCACTCTAAATACAACTGCTTAGACACAAGCTAAGACTTCCTAGAGTATCCTGATCAACACTTGATCACTCTAGTTACTTACAAATTAATGTAATCAATTCTAAGAGTATTGCAAATGCTTCTGAAAAGCTATAATCACAACAGTGATATTTCTCTTAACGTTTAAGCTTAATCTCACTAAAATATTACAACAGCAATGTAGTGAGCTTTGATGAAGATGAAGTTTCTGAGCTTTGAGTTGAACAGCGTTTCAGCAAGTTAATTGTTAGCAAATCGTCTACCTTGCTTCTCATTAGAACTTCATATTTATAGGCACTTGAGAAGATGACCGTTGGGAGCATTTAATGCTTTGCGTGTTCCGTACAGCATTGCATTTAATGTTTCACGCTTTTGTCAACTACCTCGAGCCTTGTTCACGCTGTGTCTACTGACGTTGCCTTTAATAGCTTCCAACGTTCCTTTTGTCAGTCAGCGTAGCCTGCCACCTGTACTTTCTTCTGATATGATGTTTGTGTATACAACATTTGAATATCATCAGAGTCAAACAGCTTGGTGCATAGCATCTTCTTGTCTTCTGACCTTGAAGTACTTCTGAGCGTGATACCATGAGAACTTCAGTGCTTCTGCTTCTGATCTCAAGTTCTTCTGATGCTTCCATAGACCCATGTTCTGATTCTGCCTTGACCATCTTCTGATGTCTTGCCAGACCATGTTCTGATGTTGCATGCTGAACCTTCTGAGACAAAGCTTCTGAGCGCTGATTTGTGCATACTCTTTATATATTTCCTGAAAAGGAAATTGCAATGTATTAGAGTACCACATTATCTCACACAAAATTCATATCCTTGTTATCATCAAAACTAAGAATATTGATCAGAACAAATCTTGTTCTAACATTTTAGTCATTAATCGTACTCTGTGCAGATTCTTTCTGATGCTAACATTTCAAATTATGTAGCAAAATATGTTTAATAATGAATTCATGAGATGCAATGCATATGTCTGTCTTGAGTTTGTTGAAAAACATTAAAACTGGATATGTAAAAGCATGATGTTTATAAAAACGTGATGTTTGTAAAAAATGAAGTGTCAACTCAGCATTTGTGGTAAACCTTAAGGAGTCAGGATACTTTTTTGGTGACAGTATGCTTTCGAACTAACCATGCTTCAATTAGGACTTTTAAGGGTTGTAACGTGGCTCGGTTCACGGTTTAAGAAACAAAGGATAAAGGCTCAAAATTTGATTGTACCCACCCCTCTTCGTGATGATCTTCAACCCTAAGCTCATTTAATTCAACTTACGCATTCAGTTTCTAGGAGACTTTTGGATTTGCACCTTTGATAATGATGATGGTTTACAAGCAAAGAGAACTTTTGAGATGGCAGTCACTTCTTCCTTTTGGTAGTCACAACAATGTCTTGTTCAGGAATTTATTGACTTCTCTTTTTTCATCCTTTTGATATCCCTAACTTTTGCCTGAACTGTCTATTTTGAGCTTACAGTCAGTGGGATGCCTTGATTTTTGACTAAGTCTTCTTTTTGATTTTTTTTGACTTAGCAGGCTTTTCTTTGTATGTATGTTTTTCGTCATTTTTTTTTAAAGATATTGACTGCCTTACTCAATGATCGATGAACCATCATTGGATTTTGATTGACATCTCCAACACTTCTTTGATGTGTACGGATGAACGCTTGTGATTGAAACCTTTGTTGAAAGGTGTACTGAATAATTCTCTTAAAATAGAATGCACAACCAAATTAACTGAGAACTACCCTGCCCCAGGTTATGATCAAGGGTTTTGATTAGTACAAGAAAGAAACTTCTACTTCGTAGGCTCAAAGGGGTTGACGAGGGATTAACATCCTTATATCTCCGCTGTTTAGGAATTGAAACAATGCATGTACATCGTCAGCATAGTCCTCTCAAAAGCATATTGTATGAGGTTGTGGTATCGTTTTTGTCATCCTCCCTCAAAAGGTATACAGCTTTAGCAGGAGTTGAGTATCATAAATCATATGCAAAGTAAAGATGAAGTTTAGATGAGTGATAGCAAAATAATTTATTCAAGACAAACATATGCAATGCACTGATGATGATTATTAAGACAGATAATGTCTATCATGAGTCAAATGTTTAAACAAACAGAAAAGAAATTTGCTTATGAAAGTAGCTCTAATGATCCAGCAATTGTTTGTGTAATGTCCATGACTGTTGGAATGGAATGCACACCTCGGGTTGAGTTTATAGCCAGGAGTGTAGGTGTTAGGATTCTTAGGAGGGTCCCTCAGAGTAATCAATTCGATCTTCAACAGATGTTGTGATGCATGAGCCAATGTCATATTAATTTTGGTGAATTGACGCTTATGTGCATCTGGCTTGCGTCGTTGTTGTGGAGCTGGTGTAGAGATCAGAACTTCCCTAGCGAATTGGTTGCGTTCATTAAGGCCTTTTTGGTTATGTGCAACATCAGTCGTATGAGGTTCCTCAGGGGAATTGAAATCAGTGATCTCGTCATCGATTAAGTCTTGAATACTATGCGTCCATGGTCCACAATCTTCGGTATCATGGCCAGGACTATTCGACTGATAAGTACATCTTGCATTGTATTTGTACCCAGGAGCAAGATTGGCAGCAATGGAATACGGAGGCAATAGAGTTATCAAGCTCCGACTGAGCAATTATTGTAGAACTTGAGACAGCGGCATGTGCCACGGAATCAACTTTGTTGCGTATGCTGATCCTTTTTCTTCTAGGTTAACAAGGTTTTTCAACTCGTCTTGCCCCTTGGCTAAGTTCATAATCAAAACTTGAAAGTGGGCTTTCTGAGCTTGACGGTCTTTGACGGATTGCTCGAGATTCATGATGCTGGAATAAACAGCAAGGAAGTGAGAAACCTGTGGTGGAAACCTGTGATGCAATGTTTATGAATGTTGATGCAATGTTTTCAAGGATCGTTAGGAAATTTAGTTTGCGACATCAGGAAATGACTGGTCACTACTTCGTCTAAAGGATCTTAGTCTTTGTCTTTGAATGTCCTTCTTTGATAATCAAGCTCACCATATCGAGTGGGTCATCGCCTCTGATTCAGGATATCTCTGAATTTGAAGGTACATGGCTAGAGGAAAATAAATCCTCTTGCCCCTTGATAGGTACTGAGCCTTTGAATTGGAAGGCATAAGGCCAAAGGAAAATAAATCCTTTTGCCCCTTAATAGGTGCGGTGTCTTTGAATTGGAAGGTACGTGGCCAGAGGAAAATAAATCCTCTTTCCCCTATATAGGAGTTCAGTCCTTGATAAGAGCACCTGAAATTGTGCGCCCTAAATTACTAAGATCCTTGAAAGGGTTAGTTAAATCATGTTATGCTTATGATGTCATGATGTCATGTGAATGCAGTGTATTAGGCGTAGTGTGAGATAGTAAGGACAAACATGTCATTTTAACAAAATCTGCAAGGAAACGAAGGTTAGTAGCAAACACAGGCAAGTCACGCAAGTCACACAAGTCACACAATTTTTGGCTTAAGGCTTGCATGGGGTCTGATCAGGTGTCCTTCCCAAGGGTATTTCTATGGATAAGGAGATTTCAGCAACGGGTTCTACAAGTTATCCAGAATTGTCAGCCCTTCTAAAGCACCCTCGGACATGATATATTCGCATCATGCAATGATACTTTGAGAAAGGTCCTATCTGAATTGTAGCATCGGGTAGCGACTAGTTCTCAACATTTGTCAAGAGTAGTCCCCCACTAAGTTCCTAAAGGCCAGGAAGGGTTAAGGGTAACTAAAGGTCCTTGAGCTCCGGCGCACCCGTAGACACATACATAGACCCCCCTCATTTGAGAAAGGTGTGCATATGCTATGGAGTCCTAACTCAAGCGTGAACTTCATATTGACTCATCTCCCACATATGTGAAAGAGGTCGCCATGACTATACCACTCCTAATCTTAAGTGTACTCGAATCCGGGTGTAGGATTCGTCCTTCAGTTAATTCCCAAACAACCTTTAAAATAAAGCAAGCAAAGCAAACATTTAAGTGATCCTAAACTTTAAGGTAACCCCTCTTTTAATTCGAAAGCATCCCTAGCAGAGTCGCCAATTCTGTAATACGGTGAACTGACTTTTTATCGAAATGTACGGATAGCAAGAGTCGCCACCGACTTTTATTTTATCCAAATTAGAAAGGCAAAAAGAACAGGAAAGACCTTTGAAAAGACTTTGAGTTCGGGGGGTAGGTTATACAAAGGGAAGGTGTAAGGTACCCTTTGCATCCATGGTTATCCATGGGCTCTTAATTGCTTAGCTCACTTGTTTGTTTGAATTGTTTGAAAAGTGTCGTGTGTGAATAGTAAAAATATTTCGTTAAGGACTTTAGCTTGTAAATAAGCGTAGCCTTGTTTTGAAATTGTTTTTAAAAGAGAGGTGTGAAAATTAATTTGATTTTGAATGTGCGAGCAAGCAATTGAGAACTACCTACGCTAAGTTTTCTTTCTTGTTCTTTAAGTCTTTCGGGCGAAAGGATCTATCCATACCATGAGAGGGCAGGAAGTCTTTCAATTGGATGTGAAGGGTCATCGAGAAATTATCGTTTGCCACAAGACTGTCCCTTGCCATGAAGAGGGCAGGTAGTCTAAGGGAAGGATATAATAGTCATTTAGGCAACATTAAGGATACCTTAGCATTCGAAGGGACGATCATCATTTATCGAGGCAACATCGAGGGACGAGATCATTTTTTATCGTAGGCAACTCGAAGGGACTATGATATTTATATCGAGGGACTATGATGATTTTATCGAAGGCGGCAGGTGCTAAGGTATCCCTACGCTCGAAGGGACTTGACTATTTGATCGAAATTGAAGGCAACAGCCAACAACAGAGGTACCCTAAAGGTGAGTGTGTGCGGCAATCAGGTGAGTTAGATTCGAGTATTTATCTTGAGTTAGGTGAATTAAGTCCAATTAATAAGTTGTCACTCCCTAAATTACTAACCACGCAGTTAATTATTGACAGGAAATAAATTGCGGAAATTAAATCCTATGCTATTACAGAGCTTCGGGATTAGGGGGTACATAACCAAAAATTGGGGGATACGAAAAGTAAAGTGCGAGGAATTAAAGGCCCTAATTACTATTACACCAAAAATCAAATGAGCGACCTATACACCTTCTAGAATTTAAATGACGGAAAGTAAATGATTAAATAAATGGCAATTAAATAAATAAGAACCAAGCATGCGACATTCATAGAGTTTTGGGATGAGAAGAGAAATCGCGAGAAAATCAAGATTGCAAAGAACAAGTTTATAAGAGGTTGATTGAAAACCTAAATTAATCTTATTAATCCTAATTTGAAAATATTTATCTAACTAATTAAATTATTAATCCTAATTAATTATATAATTAAGCTAATTATATTGTTTAATTAATCATCCAAAAAGCTAATTTTTAAAAGGTTTGAGATTTTTAAAAGAAAGAAATAACTAAAACAAACAAAGAAAAGGAAAAGAAATAAATAATAGAAAATAAAAAAATAAAATTAAAGGAACATGGGCGTATTATTGGATGCGGTACAGTTGAGGAGTCTATGGTGGACTTGCGGACCCATGAGCGTTTGATCGTCTCTGACTGGAATCAGACGGTCGACTGACTGGAATCAGACGGTCGACGTGTGAGATACACCATGGCCATGTGTGTGACTGTATGTACTGAATCACGCAGGGAGTCTTCATAAAAATTAAAGTGGCGTCACTGGGATTCGAAACTGGGACACCTTGGTTACCTTCACTTCCTTCTTTCCATGCAGGCTACAAATATTAATCAATAATATAACAATAATGAAATATTATATAGGAAAAAGAAAAGCTAAATGGGAAGTAAAAAAGAAAGTCACGCGTGGGCCCTCCCTGGAGATTTCGAATAGCCAATTAAAGAAGGAGAGAGGAGGCGCCGGCTTTGAACAACCAATCACGCCTGCACACAAATCCATCGCTAGAAGACAAAAAAATAGTGGACCAATTGTATGATGACACGCGGTCATCTTCCTCATGGGAACAAAGCTTGAATCGTGAACCATCAGCAAACGCAGGATTTATGTGACTTTCACCCAACTTCCAATCAATATATCTCTCTGATCTCTTCATGAAACCACACGATATAAAGACCAAAATTGAAGATCTCCAAAAGGGGAACAACACGGAACCAATTGTTTTCATAAATATGGCGTTTATATTAGAGAAAACAGAACATCAATGTGTGGCTCTAACCTTTTGTATCCTCACAAATAGTAAAACCTGCAAAACTTAAATCCGTAAAGTTTGATTAGAATAAACACACAAAGTGCCCAGATTACCTGTTTTGGTCCTCACAAATTAAATGATGCGATTTTTAGGTACTGAAACTGGCTGTAATGGCAGGCTCGAAGAACAAAACGTTTTTGCCCTAACAATGGCAAACGTCAATACCTGCACTAAAGCTTAATAAAAATTATTCAAAACGTCCCTGAACAGTGCCATGAACATGAATATATGAATAGAAATTATTTATAATGCGTGTATTGAGAGTTTGAAATTTCGAACATGAAACCAAACCAATGGTAGTCGTGAAACCCTTTTCCACGTGCTTCAGGCTTCAACAATAGTGTAGATGCGTTCATGGAAGCCTAAGGATGATGAATGATTGCTTGACTTCGTTTGAAACTTGCTGGGATGTATCTTTGAGGTTGCCCTTGTTTTGAACAATTTTGCATAACCTTGAACCCTTGTCCTTGGCTCTCCTCCCCACTTTTTCGTCCTCTTACTGCATGGATGAGCTTAGTTATTTATAATGAATGGAATTAGGTCAAGAATTGAGTTAGAGATTGAATCTATTAGGTGACATGGAAATACAAAAAGATTTGATTGAAATTTTGTGGAAATCTTTCTACTTTTGATTCCAAACCTATTTCTTGCATATTTTTCAATCAATCTTGTCCATTGGATCTAGATTTTAGTCAAAAAATTGATCCCATACTTAAATAATTATTTTGTAATTTATTCGATTTTATTTGATTTTAAATAATTAAAATCCAACATAAAATGATATAATATCACAAAAAAATAAAATATTTAAACCATGGACTTCTCTTGGGCTCATAATCACGTGAGAAGCTAAAAAATGTAAGCCCATTACTCAAAAATTGGAAATATGCTTATTAGGGTTTTCTTTTTTCTTGAAAATCGACCACCTTCCGAGCATCATATCTTCCTCAATTTTTATCTTATGAAGGTGTTATAGGACTTTTTCGAAAGCTCAAAGAGTCCCATAGAGGCTCCTTTTGGTTTCATCTCAATTGAATCTTCCATGTTCATGTAATGAGCTTTGAGAAAAAATGACTTTTTCGCGATCCTTTAGAGGGACCTGTAATGTATTGGATTATATCTTCCAAATGAAGAATTTTTGGACCTGGCATGTGAGAGACAAAGTTGTAGAGAATTCAATTTCCTTCAAAATAAGCTTTGTATGGGAAATTTTTGATGTTCCATGTAGGAGTTATGACTGGTCAAAGTTCAGTTAACTTTCTTCTAGAAAACCCTAATTTAGAAGCTTTAGGTTCTGTTGATTTCTAAGCTTTCCTTGACGAATCATGATCAATCCTTGATCAAATGATGAATGATACTTCAAAATAAGGATGTTGACAAAAAATCAAGAATTTTGAAAGTATTTTGACTACAGTTGACTTTTAGGTCAAATTAGTCGATTGTTGACTTTCTGAGCAATCGAGTGATCATTCTTTTGAATTGAGCCCTGAATTTTGTCATGGAGTTAATTTGAAATACTATAGACCATATGAACTGTCTTGGAGCCTCTAGTTCAGTGATCTTTCCTCTGAATAACAAAACCCTGATCCTTGCTTAGGAGAGATGTCTTTGAACACTGTACCTTGATTTGAATTTGAACAAGAGAAATAGTATGAGAAAATTTTGGGGTATGACGGCTGCCCCTGTTCAATTTTCTTATATCTGAAGATGTAGATTGGTTTGTATGCCAGTCGAAATCTGAAGGTAGAAGAGGATTGAACACTAGAATACCCAAGAATTTGCCCCTGCTGATGATGAAGGGACTTTTGTCGGAGATGGGCTTGAAGATGCCATCCAGGTGTATGATGGGGATGGGCTTAAAGATGCCATCCAGTAAATCATGCATTAGATTATGTTTCGAGTGTTTGAGAAGTGGTTGTTTGAGTGTTGATCGTGTCAGTGTCGTCCGTAGTAACCGAACTAGATCTTGGAGAGATGATCCTGTCTACACCGTTCGTGATGATAGAATTAGATCTCTCATCGTGTCAGTACCGTTCGTAGTAACTGAATTAGATCTTAGGAAATAGTTGATTGTTTAAGGAACCGTCTGAGGTATCGACTTAAATTTGAAGGTAGATTGTTTAAGGAACCGTCCAAGGTATCGACTTAGATCCGAAGGTAGATCATTAAGGAACCATCCAAGGTATCGACTTAGATCCAAAGGTAGATCATTAAGGAACCGTCCAAGGTATCGACTTAGATCCAAAGGTAGATCATTAAGGAACCGTCCAAGGTATCGACTTAGATACAAAGGTAGATCATTAAGGAACCGTCCAAGGTATCGACTTAGATCCGAAGGTAGATCATTAAGGAACCGTCCAAGGTATCGACTTAGATCCAAAGGTAGATCATTAAGGAACCGTCCAAGGTATCGACTTAGATCCAAAGGTAGATCATTAAGGAACCGTCCAAGGTATCGACTTAGATCCGAAGGTAGATCATTAAGGAACCGTCCAAGGTATCGACTTAGATCCGAAGGTAGATCATTAAGGAACCGTCCAAGGTATCGACTTAGATCTGAAGGTAGATCATTAAGGAACCGTCCAAGGTATCGACTTAGATCTGAAAGGTTTTGAAGTTGTTTATTTGACTGCAGCAGTAACCTGAAAAAGGCAAAGTTATTTTTTTTTATGCCATGTCATGATGCATGTAATGCGTTTATGTGATGGGATTCTCAAAATAAATGAGAACCTTGCATATTTTGTACGCATTTGTCGCGATGCATTATGTCTTATGTATGAACATGTATGCAATTGTATGAATATGTTTATGATTTATGAGGTATGACTATGATTTATGCTATTTGACACATCTTGATTGAGCAGGTGGATCTCCATGTCATTGTAATTTTGATGTTTGATCTTATCTGGAAGATGCTCAGCTGGGGATTTATGATTTTGCTTGGGGATGACCAGTAACTTGATGTACCCTGACTGGGGATTTAGAGATATTAATAAACCATGTTGGAGAAGAGCAAAGCGTTGGAGAACCGGTTGTGTTGAAGATGTAAATTCTGTTGGGGAGCCATGTCTTTGTTGGGACGAGAGCATTTGAAGATATCTTCTTAATGATTACTCTGTGGGGATATGTTCCTGTGAAACCGGCTCTGTGGGGAGACATGGGTGTCTTGAAAAGTTGCCCCCAGTATTATAGTAACTACCATTCTTGGATTTGATTAGGACACACCATTGAGTATTAATCAAGATGTCAAACTGGACTTGCATATATTTGCCCCTGCTAGTAGGGACTTTGGAAAGATTCGCCTCGCGAGGACTTTATGAGATGTGCACTAGGGGCGTCATGCCCCTCGTAATCATAGGCTCAGGACAATGCCCCATGTTGATTGGAAATAGATTCATATTTACTTGGATGCATGCCCCTGATTGTTTTTGGCATCTTTGAGAGATTCTCGGAATCTTGACTTGATTGCCCCAGATTGATTGGACAAAGCATGTCATGCTCCTTGTATTTATTGACTTCTAGTCAACCGAGTCAGTTATAAGGGATGTTGCTGCTGAAATAGTTCCGTCTGTCGGGATGCCTTTTATGAAGGATAGAAAAACACTTAGAAAGGGGGGGTTTGAATAAGTGTAGTTTAAAAACTTGGACGATAAAAATAAATTGCACAGTTATTTTTATCCTGGTTCGTTGTTAACTAAACTACTCCAGTCCACCCCCACGGAGTGATTTACCTCACCCGAGGATTTAATCCACTAATCGCAACAGATTACAATGGTTTTCCACTTAGCCCACGACTAAGTCTTCTAGAGTATCCTGATCACAACCTGATCACTCTAGGAACAAATGCTTAGACACAAGCTAAGACTTTCTTAGAGTATCCTGACCACCACGTGATCACTCTAAATACAACTGCTTAGACACAAGCTAAGACTTCCTAGAGTATCCTGATCAACACTTGATCACTCTAGTTACTTACAAATTAATGTAATCAATTCTAAGAGTATTGGAAATGCTTCTGAAAAGCTATAATCACAACAGTGATATTTCTCTTAACGTTTAAGCTTAATCTCACTAAAATATTACAACAGCAATGTAGTGAGCTTTGATGAAGATGAAGTTTCTGAGCTTTGAGTTGAACAGCGTTTCAGCAAGTTAATTGTTAGCAAATCGTCTACCTTGCTTCTCATCAGAACTTCATATTTATAGGCACTTGAGAAGATGACCGTTGGGAGCATTTAATGCTTTGCGTGTTCCGTACAGCATTGCATTTAATGTTTCACGCTTTTGTCAACTACCTCGAGCCTTGTTCACGCTGTGTCTACTGACGTTGCCTTTAATAGCTTCCAACGTTCCTTTTGTCAGTCAGCGTAGCCTGCCACCTGTACTTTCTTCTGATCTGATGTTTGTGTATACAACGTTTGAATATCATCAGAGTCAAACAGCTTGGTGCATAGCATCTTCTTGTCTTCTGACCTTGAAGTGCTTCTGAGCGTGATACCATGAGAACTTCAGTGCTTCTGCTTCTGATCTCAAGTTCTTCTGATGCTTCCATAGACCCATGTTCTGATTCTGCCTTGACCATCTTCTGATGTCTTGCCAGACCATGTTCTGATGTTGCATGCTGAACCTTCTGAGACAAAGCTTCTGAGCGCTGATTTGTGCATACTCTTTATATATTTCCTGAAAAGGAAATTGCAATGTATTAGAGTACCACATTATCTCACACAAAATTCATATCCTTGTTATCATCAAAACTAAGAATATTGATCAGAACAATTCTTGTTCTAACAATCTCCCCCTTTTTGATGATGACAAAAACATATATAAATGATATGAATTTGCGATCAGAAAGAGCAGACGGCTAAAGACAATTTTCACAGCGATAGCATAAGCATGTGAATATGTCTCCCCCTGAGATTAACAATCTCCCCCTGAGATGAATAATCTCCCCCTGAAATTAATACTAGAAGAATTTTAATAATAAAAGACTTCCCTGAGTATTTCAGTAGAGACGTTCACAGTGCTTGATCTACAGAACATTCATGACTTCTGATTTCTTCTTCCCTAGGACAGCTTCAGAACTTGAATTTCTTTGATCTTCAGAACATTCACAGCTTCTGATTTCTGCTTCCATCGGACAGCTTTAGAACTTGAATTTCTTTAGATCTTCAGAACATTCACATCTTCTGACTTCTGCTTCCATCGGACAGCTTTAGAACATGAATTTCTTTAGATCTTCAGAACATCCATAGCTTCTGATTCTTGCTTCCATCAGGACAGCTTCAGAGCTTGAATTTCTTTTTACATCACTTCATGCTAGATTGTATCAGAACATTGTGGAATGTACCAGAGCATCTCTACATCCTGAAATGTTACAGAACAAAACTAAACGACAAAAGTCAGCATGAATGAGTCAGAACATAGAATATGTTTCAGAACATATAATATGTCTCAGAGCCAAGAACACATAATATGTATCAGAGCCATATGGTATGTGTCAGAGCATATAAACATAATGTTTCAGATCATATTCTATCATTAGAATATCTGAACATTCTTCCTTCTTGCTTCTGATTCTGAAGCTTCATAGCACTCAGCTTGCTTCAAGAGTCTAAGAGCTTGATTCATCTTGTTGCTTCTTATGTTGATCTTAAAAAGAGAATTTTCAATTCCTGCAACAACACAACTTAAAGCATAGAACTTTGCAAGTTCTGTTAGAAATGTGGGGCCTTTTTACCCGGTAACTGATAAAATTAATCAGATCATTTATCATATATTTTCTCCCCCTTTTTGTCATAACATCAAAAAGAATATAAAAGATTCAGATGTAGAGTAAGAGACAAAAGGAATGAAATAGAATAAACTTTTCATTGATTAAGCAAACAGAAATTACAAAAGGTGAATGCAGAAAAGCAGATGCAACAAGGAAGGAAAAACTATCAAGACTCAAAAACTAAGACCCTAGCCTAGACAAAATCCGCGCCAGAACATCATGAATCCTGTCAGTGCTTGCAGTTTGCGTTGCCATGAAGGAGCGAAACTCAGCACTGGTTGCTTCTTGCATGCCCAAACGAGAAGCCAGCATGGCTTGATTCTGTTGTAGAACTTCCAACGTCTCCATCAGAACTGAAGGGTCACCAGACGAAGAAGCACCAGAACTTCTACCAATAGGAACAGTGATCTCAGCAGGACGATCTTCTGGAAGGTTTCCAGCTTGTGCATCTTCCATCTCAGCATCTGAGTCTGACTCAGAAGCAGCCTCAGCATATGCTGGTTCAGGCAGCTCAGAAGCTCCAACTTCCAAGGCTTGAAGAATAGCTGCAAGGTTTGTTGGAGGGGTTGGACCAGCAACTTCTGCAGGATAAACCACTTCTGGAAAGACCATGTGAGGAGCACTTTCAGAAGGGTTCATTCTGAACCAATTGAACAACCACTGAAAATCTCCAGTCAGCACAGGATACCATGGTCTCTAAACCACTATGTCTCTGCAGGGATTCTCTTCTTCCATCTCATCTGCAGGTATCCTCTCTTCAAGAACTATTCGGTTCCTGATGAGATGGTGATAGCTACTTTCACCAACTTCCAAACGAAGACCACGAACACCAGGTGCTTCAGTCATGATCCTTCTCTGAATATCCGTAGCCCTAGCCAGAAAATCTTGACGAAAGGCATCCCAGAGGTTGCATGTAGCATACTCATCCAGATGGTTAAGGTGAGCAGCACCCAGAATCTCCAACCAGCTATTTACATCAGAATGTAAAAGCTCTAGAAAAGATTGAGTGGTAGGTGTTGAAGGGTTGACAGTGAATCTGGAGTCAGGAAACACAAAGCTGTAGGGGTTAGGTGTTCTGGTGGGAAAAGGGTGTGAGAGAGATGAGGAAATATCTGTGGGAAGGGTTGAAGGAGAGGAGATATCAGATGGTGAAGATGGTGGTTCCAGAGAGGTAAATGAAGAGGAAGAGGTGGTGGAAGTTTGTGAAGAGGGAGGTGATTGAGGGCTACCATCAGGGGGTTGATACACACATCTAGAGTAGTTTCCAGACATCATAGCTTCAATGGGGTTCACCTTGACAGGATCGTAGGTGATCCTTACTTTCTTTGGTTTGTTTTCTGATTCATCGGTTGCCTTTCTTTTTTGTTTACGATCAGATTCTTGATTTGGAGAACTTGACGAAGAATTCATGATGAATTGCAGATAGTGAAAACCGCTAGGGTTTAAAATATGAATGCAAAGAGAGAGAGAGAGAGAGAGAGAGAGAGAGAGAGAGAGAGAGAAAGAAACTGAATGCAAGAGAGTAAAAATATAAGAGGGAAAAAGAAACGTTTGAAGAATATAAAAGCAAAAAAATAAACTGCAATGATGGATAGCATTTAATGTTACGTGACGTGAGGAGAGATAATAATGACAAAAGAAGTGATTAGCACAGTTACCTAAGTAGGCGTCCCCTCAACTGCACGCACGCTTGTCCAGAAATAGTGAACACGTGTTTACCATCTGGATAGCCAGTTACAGCTGTTTTACTTTTAAAGAGATTCTGAGTCAACTTAGACAATGAAACGTTAGTAATAACAGAATCACTACTTCTAATTGATTACAATCAGAACTTCTTATAAAGACTAATCCAATCTTATTTCAGAAGATACTCATACATAAGATCTTCTCATCTTCTCATTTTGGGCATAAATCCATACTGATATTCTTCAGAATGAACTTAAACCTATCTTCAACAAGGGGTTTTGTAAAGATATCAGCCCATTGATGGTCTGTATCCACAAAATTTAAAGATATAACACCCTTCTGAACATAGTCCCTTATGAAATGATGTTTAATCTCAATATGTTTAGCTTTTGAATGTAAAATAGGATTCTCAGATAAACATATAGCAGAAGTATTATCACAGAAGATAGGAATGTTACTCTCATATATCTGATAATCTTCTAACTGACTTCTCATCCAGAGCATTTGTGTGCTACAACCAGCAGCAACATATTCTGCTTCTGTTGTTGAGAGGGAAATTGTAGCTTGCTTCTTGCTGTACCATGAGATCAGATGACTTCCAAGAAATTGACAACTTCCAGAAGTACTTTTCCTTTCAATTCTGTCTCCAGCATAGTCAGCATCACAGAATCCTACTAAGTTGTAATCTTTGGATCTTCTGTAAACTAAACCAACGTTAGTAGTACCTTTCAGATACCTCAGAATTCTCTTAACCGCAGTTAAATGAGATTCTCTCAGATCTGATTGGAATCTAGCACACAAGCAAACACTGAAAAGAATGTCAGGTCTAGAAGCAGTTAGGTATAGAAGAGATCCAATCATACCTCTGTACAACTTCTGATCTACCTTCTTACTTACCTCATCCTTACCTAGGACACATGTTGGATGCATAGGAGTTTTGGCTTCTTTGCTTTCAGAAAGATTAAACTTCTTCAGAAGTTCTTTCACATACTTCGTTTGATGAACATAAGTTCCATCAGAAGTTTGGTTGATTTGAATTCCAAGAAAATACTTGAGTTCTCCCATCATGCTCATTTCAAATTCAGCCTGCATAGACTCAGCAAACTTCTTTCCAAGTGTAGCATTAGATGTTCCAAAGATGATATCATCAACATATATTTGACATATTAAAATATCCTTTTTAAAGGTTTTACAAAAGAGAATAGTGTCCACTTTTCCTCTAGAGAAACCATTTTCCAGAAGGAAGGAACTTAAACGTTCTTATCAAGCTCTTGGAGCTTGCTTCAATCCGTATAATGATTTCTTTAATTTAAAAACATGATTTGGAGACTTGGGGTCTTCAAAGCCAGGAGGTTGATGGACATAAACTTCTTCATCTATATAACCATTTAAGAAGGCACTCTTAACATCCATCTGATAAAGAGTGATGTTGTGTTGAGTGGAAAAAGAAATTAATAGACGAATAGATTCTAACCTGGCCACTGGTGCAAAGGTTTCTGTGTAGTCAATCCCTTCTTGCTAACTATAACCTTGAGCAACCAGTCTCGCTTTGTTTCTTACCACTTCTCCCTTCTCGCTTAGCTTGTTTCTGAACACCCACTTAGTGTCGATGATGTTAAATCCTTTTGGTCTAGGAACCAAGTCCCATACGTCATTCCTTGTAAACTGATTTAGTTCTTCTTGCATGGCAATTATCCAGTCAGGATCTTCTAGAGCTTGATCAACAGAAGTTGGCTCGATCAAAGAAACAAGACCTAATTGACATTCTGCATTGTTCTTAAGGAATGCCCTTGTTCTGATGGGATCATCTTTCTTTCCAAGGATCACATCTTCTGAATGAGCTGAAGCAAGTATAGGTGATCTTCTGACTGTTGGCTCTTCAGAAATCCTAAGATTCTCTAAAGATGCAGCAACTTGATCTTCTGATCCATTGCTTCTTAGACTGCCAGCTTCTGCAGCATTGCTTCTTGGTTCTACTGCTTCTGATATATCAAAATCTGCAAAATTCTCAAACTGCTTTGGTTTTTCAAGACCAAGCTTATCATCAAACCTGATATTGATTGATTCTTCCACAACCAATGTTTTAGCATTGTATACTCTGTAGCCTTTAGAGCGTTCAGAATATCCAAGAAGGAAACACTTTTGTGGTTTAGAATCAAACTTACCAAGATGATCTTTAGTATTCAGAATAAAACATACACATCCAAAAGGATGGAAATATGAAATGTTGGGCTTTCTATTCTTCCACAATTCATAAGGAGTCTTATTTAGAATAGGTCTGATAGAGATTCTATTCTGAATATAACATGCAGTGTTTATTGCTTCTGCCCAGAAATGCTTAGCCATATTGGTTTCATTGATCATGGTTCTGGCCATTTCTTGTAGAGTCCTATTCTTTCGTTCTACAACTCCATTTTGTTGTGGAGTTCTAGGACAAGAGAAATCATGGGCAATACCATTTTCTTTGAAGAACTCCTCAAAGAATCTGTTCTCAAATTCGCCACCATGATCACTTCTAACCTTTATGATTTTACACTCTTTCTCAGATTGGATCTGAGTGCAGAATTCAAAGAACACTGAATGAGACTCATCCTTGTGTTTCAAGAAATTTACCCATGTCCAGCGGCTATAATCATCAACGATGACTAATCCATATTTCTTCCCTCTAACAGATGCTATTTTGACTGGGCCAAACAGATCAATGTGCAAGAGTTCTAACAGCCTTGAGGAAGAAACAACATTCTTAGACTTGAATGCAGGTCTGGAGAACTTGCCCTTCTGACATGCTTCACAAAGAGCATCTGATTTGTATTTCAGATTTGGGAGTCCTCTGACCAGATTTAGTTTGTTAATCTGAGAAATCTTTCTCAAACTAGCATGTCCTAATCTTCTGTGCCAGACCCATTGCTCCTCAGAAACAGACATAAGACAAGTCACCTTCTGATTCTTAAGATCTTGAAGATCTGTCTTATAAACGTTGTTCTTTCTCTTGCCTGTAAATAGGATTGAGCCATCCTTCTGACTTACAGCCTTGCAAGACTTTTGATTGAAGATTATGTCATAACCATTGTCACTTAATTGACTTATGGACAATAAGTTATGCGTTAATCCTTCTACAAGAAGTACATTAGTTATGGAAGGAGAGTTACCAAACTTTATAGTTCCAGAGCCAATGATTTTGCCCTTCTGATCTCCTCCAAACTTGACTTCTCCACCTGGTTTAAGCACCAGGTCTTGGAATGTAGACCTTCTTCCCGTCATGTGTTGCGAGCACCCAGAGTCCAGGTACCATGACATTTTGCTGTTTGTCCTCTCTGCCGCCAAGGATATCTGCAACAGAAATTATCTTCTCCTTAGGTACCCACAATTTCTTGGGTCCTTTCTTGTTAGTTCTTCTCAAGTTCTGATTGAACTTGGGTTTAGCAAAATATTTAACAGGAGGAACAACATGATATTCTTTAGGTTTGTCACCATGATATTTCTTAGGATGTGTCACATGCTTCTAGGTGTGAACAGTGTTAAACTTCTGTGCATGTGATGTGAGCCTAATATCATGAGCATGGCCATATTTGAACTGATCATACAATGGCTTGTATGTGATCTTCAGATCATCAACAGGTTCAAATTTATGTGAGGTATCACCCTCATAGCCAAAACCAAACCTTCTGTTTCCAGAAACACCATATATCATAGAAGCAAGATGACTTCTGCCAATACTTCTAGATAAGAACATTCTGAAGCTCGAGTCATATTCTTTCAGAATATGATTCATGCTAGGAATGGATTTTTCTATTTCTGAAGGAGATCCACTATCTTTGGATAGTTTAAAACTTTTTCCTTCAGTTCTGAATTTTCCCCTTCCAGCTTCTGAGTTTCAAATTCAAACTGCTTCTTCAGCTTTTTGTATTTGATACTAAGATGAGCCTTGAGTTCCAGAAGTTCTGTTAAACTGGAAACTAACTCTTCTCTAGATAGTTCAGAAAATACCTCTTCAGAATCTGATTCTGATGTAGATTCTGATCCATCATCTTCTGTAGCCATCAGCGCGAAGTTGGCTTGTTCTCCTTCAGAGTCGATTCTGATTCTGATTCAGAATCATCCCATGTTGCCATAAGACCTTTCTTCTTATGAAACTTCTTTTTGGGATTCTCCTTCTGAAGTTTTGGACACTCGTTCTTGTAATGTCCAGGCTCATTGCACTCATAACAGGAAGCCTTCTTCTTGTCAGGTCTTCTGTCACCAGAAGATTTTCCACGTTCAAATCTCTTTGAACTTCTGAAGCCTCTGAACTTCCTTTGCTTGCTCTTCCAGAGTTGGTTTACCCTTCTAGAGATCATGGACAGTTCATCTTCTTCTTCTTATTCAGATTATGATTCTTCAGGATCTTCTTCTCTAGCCTGAAAAGCGTTAGTGCATTTTTTAATATTAGATTTTAATGCAATAGACTTACCTTTCTTCTGAGGCTCGTTTGCATCCAGCTCTATTTCATGGCTTCTCAAGGAACTTATAAGCTCTTCCAAAGAAACTTCATTCAGATTCTTGGCAATCTTGAATGCAGTCACCATTGGACCCCATCTTTTGGGTAAGCTTCTGATAATCTTCTTTACATGATCAGCCTTGGTGTAGCCTTTATCCAAAACTCTCAATCCAGCAGTCAGAGTTTGAAATCTTGAGAACATCTTCTCAATATCATCATCATCCTCCATCTTGAAGGCTTCGTACTTCTGGATTAGAGCAAGAGCTTTTGTCTCTTTGACTTGAGCATTTCCCTAATGGGTCATTTTCAATGACTCATATATATCATAGGCAGTTTCCCTGTTAGATATCTTCTCATACTCAGCATGAGAGATAGCATTCAGCAAAACAGTCCTACATTTATGATGATTCTTGAAAAGCTTCTTCTGATCATCATCCATTTCTTGCCTGGTAAGCCTTACACCATTAGCTTTCACTGGATGTTTGTAACCATCCATCAGAAGATCCCATAGTTTACCATCTAGACCAAGAAAGTAACTTTCCAGTTTATCTTTCCAGTATTCAAAGTTTTCACCATCAAATACTGGTGGTCTAGTATAACCATTGTAACCATTGTATTGCTCAGCAGAGCCAGATGTAGATGCAGATGGATTTGTTTGAGTTTCACCAGCCATCTTATACTGAAGCGTTTTTCTATTCCTGAATCTTTTCTAAACACGGTTAAATGCTTGCACCTTAGAACCGGCACTCTGATGCCAATTGAAGGATAGAAAAACACTTAGAAAGGGGGGGGGGGTTTGAATAAGTGTAGTTTAAAAACTTGGACGATAAAAATAAATTGCACAGTTATTTTTATCCTGGTTCGTTGTTAACTAAACTACTCCAGTCCACCCCCACGGAGTGATTTACCTCACCTGAGGATTTAATCCACTAATCGCAACAGATTACAATGGTTTTCCACTTAGCCCATGACTAAGTCTTCTAGAGTATCCTGATCACAACCTGATCACTCTAGGAACAAATGCTTAGACACAAGCTAAGACTTTCTTAGAGTATCCTGACCACCACGTGATCACTCTAAATACAACTGCTTAGACACAAGCTAAGACTTCCTAGAGTATCCTGATCAACACTTGATCACTCTAGTTACTTACAAATTAATGTAATCAATTCTAAGAGTATTGCAAATGCTTCTGAAAAGCTATAATCACAACAGTGATATTTCTCTTAACGTTTAAGCTTAATCTCACTAAAATATTACAACAGCAATGTAGTGAGCTTTGATGAAGATGAAGTTTCTGAGCTTTGAGTTGAACAGCGTTTCAGCAAGTTAATTGTTAGCAAATCGTCTACCTTGCTTCTCATCAGAACTTCATATTTATAGGCACTTGAGAAGATGACCGTTGGGAGCATTTAATGCTTTGCGTGTTCCGTACAACATTGCATTTAATGTTTCACGCTTTTGTCAACTACCTCGAGCCTTGTTCACGCTGTGTCTACTGACGTTGCCTTTAATAGCTTCCAACGTTCCTTTTGTCAGTCAGCGTAGCCTGCCACCTGTACTTTCTTCTGATATGATGTTTGTGTATACAACGTTTGAATATCATCAGAGTCAAACAGCTTGGTGCATAGCATCTTCTTGTCTTATGACCTTGAAGTACTTCTGAGCGTGATACCATGAGAACTTCAGTGCTTCTGCTTCTGATCTCAAGTTCTTTTGATGCTTCCGTAGACCCATGTTCTGATTCGGCCTTGACCATCTTCTGATGTCTTGCCAGACCATGTTCTGATGTTGCATGCTGAACCTTCTGAGACAAAGCTTCTGAGCGCTGATTTGTGCATACTCTTTATATATTTCCTGAAAAGGAAATTGCAATGTATTAGAGTACCACATTATCTCACACAAAATTCATATCCTTGTTATCATCAAAACTAAGAATATTGATCAGAACAAATCTTGTTCTAACATTTTAGTCTTTAATCGTACTCTGTGCAGATTCTTTCTGATGCTAACATTTCAAATTATGTAGCAAAATATGTTTAATAATGAATTCATGAGATGCAATGCATATGTCTGTCTTGAGTTTGTTGAAAAACATTAAAACTGGATATGTAAAAGCATGATGTTTATAAAAACGTGATGTTTGTAAAAAACGAAGTGTCAACTCAGCATTTGTGGTAAACCTTAAGGAGTCAGGATACTTTTTTGGTGACAATATGCTTTCGAACTAACCATGCTTCAATTAGGACTTTTAAGGGTTGTAACGTGGCTCGGTTCACGGTTTAAGAAACAAAGGATAAAGGCTCAAAATTTGATTGTACCCACCCCTCTTCGTGATGATCTTCAATCCTAAGCTCATTTAATTCAACTTACGCATTCAGTTTCTAGGAGACTTTTGGATTTGCACCTTTGATAATGATGATGGTTTACAAGCAAAGAGAACTTTTGAGATGGCAGTCACTTCTTCCTTTTGGTAGTCACAACAATGTCTTGTTCAGGAATTTATTGACTTCTCTTTTTTCATCCTTTTGATATCCCTAACTTTTGCCTGAACTGTCTATTTTGAGCTTACAGTCAGTGGGATGCCTTGATTTTTGACTAAGTATTCTTTTTGATTTTTTTTGACTTAGCAGGCTTTTCTTTGTATGTATGTTTTTCGTCATTTTTTTTGAAAGATATTGACTGCCTTACTCAATGACCGATGAACCATCATTGGATTTTGATTGACATCTCCAACACTTCTTTGATGTGTACGGATGAACGCTTGTGATTGAAACCTTTGTTGAAAGGTGTACTGAATAATTCTCTTAAAATAGAATGCACAACCAAATTAACTGAGAACTACCCTGCCCCAGGTTATGATCAAGGGTTTTGATTAGTACAAGAAAGAAACTTCTACTTCGTAGGCTCAAAGGGGTTGACGAGGGATTAACATCCTTATATCTCCGCTGTTTAGGAATTGAAACAATGCATGTACACCGTCAGCATAGTCCTCTCAAAAGCATATTGTATGAGGTTGCGGTATCGTTTTTGTCATCCTCCCTCAAAAGGTATACAGCTTTAGCAGGAGTTGAGTATCATAAAACATATGCAAAGTAAAGATGAAGTTTAGATGAGTGATAGAAAAATAATTTATTCAAGACAAACATATGCAATGCACTGATGATGATTATTAAGACAGATAATGTCTATCATGAGTCAAATGTTTAAACAAACAAAAAAGAAATTTGCTTATGAAAGTAGCTCTAATGATCCAGCAATTGTTTGTGTAATGTCCATGACTGTTGGAATGGAATGCACACCTCGGGTTGAGTTTATAGCCAGGAGTGTAGGTGTTAGGATTCTTAGGAGGGTCCCTCAAAGTAATCAATTCGATCTTCAACATATGTTGTGATGCATGAGCCAATGTCATATTAATTTTGGTGAATTGACGCTTATGTGCATCTGGCTTGCGTCGTTGTTGTGGAGCTGGTGTAGAGATCAGAACTTCCCTCGCGAATTGGTTGCGTTCATTAAGGCCTTTTTGGTTATGTGCAACATCAGTCGTATGAGGTTCCTCAGGGGAATTGAAATCAGTGATCTCTTCATCGATTAAGTCTTGAATACTATGCGTCCATGGTCCACAATCTTCGGTATCATGGCCAGGACTATTCGACTGATAAGTACATCTTGCATTGTATTTGTACCCAGGAGCAAGATTGGCAGCAATGGAATACGGAGGCAATAGAGTTATCAAGCTCCGACTGAGCAATTATTGTAGAACTTGAGACAGCGGCATGTGCCACGGAATCAACTTTGTTGCGTATGCTGATCCTTTTTCTTCTAGGTTAACAAGGTTTTTCAACTCGTCTTGCCCCTTGGCTAAGTTCAGAATCAAAACTTGAAAGTGGGCTTTCTGAGCTTGACGGTCTTTGACGGATTGCTCGAGATTCATGATGCTGGAATAAACAGCAAGGAAGTGAGAAACCTGTGGTGGAAACCTGTGATGCAATGTTTATGAATGTTGATGCAATGTTTTCAAGGATCGTTAAGAAATTTAGTTTGCGACATCAGGAAATGACTGGTCACTACTTCGTCTAAAGGATCTTAGTCTTTGTCTTTGAATGTCCTTCTTTGATAATCAAGCTCACCATATCGAGTGGGTCATCGCCTCTGATTCAGGATATCTCTGAATTTTAAGGTACATGGCTAGAGGAAAATAAATCCTCTTGCCCCTTGATAGGTACTGAGCCTTTGAATTGGAAGGCATAAGGCCAAAGGAAAATAAATCCTTTTGCCCCTTGATAGGTGCGGTGTCTTTGAATTGGAAGGTACGTGGCCAGAGGAAAATAAATCCTCTTGCCCCTAGATAGGAGTTCAGTCCTTGATAAGAGCACCTGAAATTGTGCGCCCTAAATTACTAAGATCCTTGAAAGGGTTAGTTAAATCATGTTATGCTTATGATGTCATGATGTCATGTGAATGCAGTGTATTAGGCGTAGTGTGAGATAGTAAGGACAAACATGTCATTTTAACAAAATCTGCAAGGAAACGAAGGTTAGTAGCAAACACAGGCAAGTCACGCAAGTCACACAAGTCACACAATTTTTGGCTTAAGGCTTGCATGGGGTCTGATCAGGTGTCCTTCCCAAGGGTATTTCTATGGATAAGGAGATTTCAGCAACGGGTTCTACAAGTTATCCAGAATTGTCAGCCCTTCTAAAGCACCCTCGGACATGATACATTCGCATCATGGAATGATACTTTGAGAAAGGTCCTATCTGAATTGTAGCATCGGGTAGCGACTAGTTCTCAACATTTGTCAAGAGTAGTCCCCCCACTAAGTTCCTAAAGGCCAGGAAGGGTTAATGGTAACTAAAGGTCCTTGAGCTCCGGTGCACCCGTAGACACATACATAGACCCCCCTCATTTGAGAAAGGTGTGCATATGCTATGGAGTCCTAACTCAAGTGTGAACTTCATATTGACTCATCTCCCACATATGTGAAAGAGGTTGCCATGACTATACCACTCCTAATCTTAAGTGTACTCGAATCCGGGTGTAGGATTCGTCCTTCAGTTAATTCCCAAGCAACCTTTAAAATAAAGCAAGCAAAGCAAACATTTAAGTGATCCTAAACTTTAAGGTAACCCCTCTTTTAATTCGAAAGCATCCCTAGCAGAGTCGCCAATTCTGTAATACGGTGAACTGACTTTTTATCGAAATGTACGGATAGCAAGAGTCGCCACCGACTTTTATTTTATTCAAATTAGAAAGGCGAAAAGAACAGGAAAGACCTTTGAAAAGTGTCGTGTGTGAATAGTAAAAATATTTCGTTAAGGACTTTAGCTTGTAAATAAGCGTAGCCTTCTTTCAATTGGATGTGAAGGGTCATCGAGAAATTATCGTTTGCCACAAGACTGTCCCTTGCCATAAAGAGGGCAGGTAGTCTAAGGGAAGGATATAATAGTCATTTAGGCAACATTAAGGATACCTTAGCATTCGAAGGGACGATCATCATTTATCGAGGCAACATCGAGGGACGAGATCATTTTTTATCGTAGGCAACTCGAAGGGACTATGATATTTATATCGAGGGACTATGATGATTTTATCGAAGGCGGCAGGTGCTAAGGTATCCCTACGCTCGAAGGGACTTGACTATTTGATCGAAATTGAAGGCAACAGCCAACAAGAGAGGTACCCTAAAGGTGAGTGTGTGCAGCATTCAGGTGAGTTAGATTCGAGTATTTATCTCGAGTTAGGTGAATTAAGTCCAATTAATAAGTTGTCACTCCCTAAATTACTAACCACGCAGTTAATTATTGACAGGAAATAAATTGCGGAAATTAAATCCTATGCTATTACAGAGCTTCGGGATTAGGGGGTACATAACCAAAAATTGGGGGATACGAAAAGTAAAGTGCGAGGAATTAAAGGCCCTAATTACTATTACACCAAAAATCAAATGAGCGACCTATACACCTTCTAGAATTTAAATGACGGAAAGTAAATGATTAAATAAATGGCAATTAAATAAATAAGAACCAAGCATGCGACATTCATAGAGTTTTGGGATGAGAAGGGAAATCGCGAGAAAATCAAGATTGCAAAGAACAAGTTTATAAGAGGTTGATTGAAAACCTAAATTAATCTTATTAATCCTAATTTGAAAATATTTATCTAACTAATTAAATTATTAATCCTAATTAATTAAATAATTAAGCTAATTATATTGTTTAATTAATCATCCAAAAAGCTAATTTTTAAAAGGTTTGAGATTTTTAAAAGAAAGAAATAACTAAAACAAACAAAGAAAAGGAAAAGAAATAAATAATAGAAAATAAAAAAATAAAATTAAAGGAACATGGGCGTATTATTGGATGTGGTACAGTTGAGGAGTCTATGGTGGACTTGCGGACCCATGAGCGTTTGATCGTCTCTGACTGGAATCAGACGGTCGACGTCTGAGATACACCATGGCCATGTGTGTGACTGTATGTACTGAATCACGCAGGGAGTCTTCATAAAAATTAAAGTGGCGTCACTGGGATTCGAACCTGGGATACCTTGGTTACCATCACTTCCTTCTTTGCATGCAGGCTACAAATATTAGTCAACAATATAACAATAATGAAATATTATATAGGAAAAAGAAAAGCTAAATGGGAAGTGAAAAAGAAAGTCACGCGTGGGCCCTCCCTGGAGATTTCGAATAGTCAATTAAAGAAGGAGAGAGGAGGCGCCGACTTTGACCAACCAATCACGCCTGCACACAAATCCATCGCTAGAAGACAAAAAAATAGTGGACCAATTGTATGATGACACGCGGTCATCTTCCTCATGGGAACAAAGCTTGCATCATGAACCATCAGCAAACGCATGATTTATGTGACTTTCACCCAACTTCCAATCAATATATCTCTCTCATCTCTTCATGAAACCACACGATATAAAGACCAAAATTGAAGATCTTTAAAAGGGGAACAACACGGAACCAATTGTTTTCATATATTAGAGAAAACAGAACAGCAATATGTGGCTCTAACCTTTTGTATCCTCACAAACAGTAAAACCTGCAAAACTTAAATCCGTAAAGTTTGATTAGAATAAACACACAAAGTGCCCAGATTACCTGTTTTGGTCCTCACAAATTAAATGATGCGATTTTTAGGTACTGAAATTGGCTGTAATGGCAAGCTCGAAGAACAAAACGTTTTTTCCCTAACAATGGCAAACGTCAATACCTGCACTAAAGCTTAATAAAAATTATTCAAAACGTCCCTGAATAGTGCCATGAACATGAATATATGAATAGAAATTATTTATAATGCACGTATTGAGAGTTTGAAATTTCGAACATGAAACCAAACCAATGGTAGTCGTGAAACCCTTTTCCACGTGCTTCAGGCTTCAAAAATAGTGTAGATGCGTTCCTGGAAGCCTAAGGATGATGAATGATTGCTTAACTTCGTTTGAAACTTGTTGGGAAGTATCTTTGAGGTTTCCCTAGTTTTGAACAATTTTGCATAACCTTGAACCCTTGTCCTTGGCTCTCCTCCCCACTTTTTTGTCCTCTTACTGCATGGATGAGCTTAGGTATTTATAATGAATGGAATTAGGTCAAGAATTGAATTGGAGATTGAATCTATTAGGTGACTTGGAAATACAAAAAGATTTGATTGAAATTTTGTGAAAATCTTTCTACTTTTGATTCCAAACCTATTTCTTGCATATTTTTCAATCAATCTTGTCCATTGGATCTAGATTTTAATCAAAAAATTGATCCCATACTTAAATAATTATTTTGTGATTTATTCGATTTTATTTTATTTTAAATAATTAAAATCAAACATAAAATGATATAATATCACAAAAAAATAAAATATTTAAACCATGGACTTCTCTTGGGCTCATAATCACGTGAGAAGCTAAAAAATGTAAGCCCATTACTCAAAAATTGGAAATATGCTTATTAGGGTTTTCTTTTTTCTTGAAAATCGACCACCTTCCGAGCATCATATCTTCCTCAATTTTTATCTTATGAAGGTGTTATAGGACTTTTTAGAAAGCTCAAAGAGTCCCATAAAGGCTCCTTTTGGTTTCATCTCAATTGAATCTTCCATGTTCATGTTATGAGCTTTGAGAAAAAATGACTTTTTCGCGATCCTTTAGAGGGACCTGTAATGTATTGGTTTATATCTTCCAAATGAAGAATTTTTGGACCTGGCATGTGAGCGACAAAGTTGTAGAGAATTCAATTTCCTTCAAAATGAGCTTTGGATGGGAAATTTTTTATGTTCCAAGTAGGAGTTATGGCTGGTCAAAGTTCAGTTGACTATCTTCTAGAAAACCCTAATTTAGAAACTTTAGGTTCTGTTGATTTCTGAGCTTTCCTTGATGAATCATGATCAATCCTTGATCAAATGATGAATGATACTTCAAAATAAGTATGTTGACAAAAAAACAGGAATTTTGACTGTATTTTGACTACAGTTGACTTTTAGGTCAAATCAGTCGATTGTTGACTTTCTGAGCAATCGAGTGATCATTCTTTTGAATTGAGCCCTGAATTTTGTCATGGAGTTAATTTGAAATACTATAGACCATATGAACTGTCTTGGAGCCTCTGGTTCAGTGATCTTTCCTCTGAATAACAAAACCCTGATCCTTGCTTAGGAGAGATGTCTTTGAACATTGTACCTTGATTTGAATTTGAACAAGAGAAATAGTATGGGCAAATTTTGGGGTATGACAATGTGCTTCACTAGGAGCACTCATGAAATGACTGAGTTATTGCATGGAAAATGCAATGTCAAGGAGAGTTGTGGTGAGATATATCAATCTTCCAACAAGTCTCTGATACGCAGTGACAGCGGAGAATAAATTGCCATTGTCTTGTTGAAGATGAATGGATGCATCCAAGGTAGTGGAGGCTGGCTTACATCTAGTGAGACCAGCATCTTGAAGGAGATCTAGACAATACATCCGTTGACAGAGTGTAATGCCTTTAGAAGATCTAGCAACCTCGAGCTTTAAAAAAATTTCAATAAATTCCCAGGTTTGATTATTGTTAAGAGCCTCAATTTTAGTGTGCATCGCTTGAACCCATCTGGGGTCTTTAGAAGCAGCCATGTAGTTGCTTGGTTCAATTTCAGATGAGAGGGAGAAAATGTATGCTTGATGACCAGATGAAAGCTTGGAAAAGGACATACATTTTTCAATAGGATATTGACATGACACAATATTAGAATCACAAATGTAATCTTTTAGATGGACAGGTGTTTGTGATACTCTACTAGATTTTCTAGTTGGCTCAAGAGGAGAAGAATTTGTATCATTGGTGATGGATGAAAGAGGAATATCGGGCAAGGCATTAGATGTGGACACATGATTTGGTACAAATTCATTATCTGAAGAAACAAGATAAGAGATAGATTCATCATCTGATTCATGTGAGACTTCAGTGTGAGGAAACAATGGAGGTGTATGACCATACTCTTTTTTAGCATTGTTGGTTTTAGATTGGCCTATATAGATTTTTGTGTGTATGTTTGTGTCAGATGATTCAGAAAAGGGAAAGGTCATCTAAAAAAATTTAACATTTCTGGATACAAATATGTCATGAGTGGTAATGTCTAAGAGTACGAAACCTTTCATACCTGCCTATATCCCAAGAATGCACACTTTCTAGCTATTGAATCAAACTTGTGCCTATTATTAGGGAGTGTAGAAGCATAGCCTAAGCAACCAAAACTTTCAAGGAAGTTAAATCAGGTATGGTGCCATACATGACTTCAAATGATGATTTGTTGCTTAGTAAATTAGTGGGAATTATATTCATCAGATACAATGCATGAGTCACAACATATGACCAGAACTGCTTTGGCAAGTTTGATTGAAATTTGAGGGCACGACTGATGTTGAGTATGTGTTGATGGTGCATTTCAACTCTCCAATTTTATTGAGGTGTGTACACACAACTTCTTTGATGTATAATGCCCTTTGAAGCATAAAACTTGGGCATTAACAATTCAGTCCCACTGTAACTTCGAATGACTTTGATCTTCTTGCTGACTTGATTTTCAACCATGTTGACAAACTCTATTATCTTTTCACCAACTTCCATCTTGGATTTTAACATCACAAGCCAAACATGTCGATTGAGATCATCTAAGATAGTTAGAAAGTACTTAAAACCATGTACTAAAATTGTGTTAAAAGGACCCCATATGTCAATATGTATCAAGTTAAAAAGATTACATGCTTTATTATTGCTGATAGGAAAAGGTAAACGCTTTTGTCTAGCTTGTTGACATACATCACAAGCTTTATGTACACTATTTGGAATGTAGCTGTACTTGGTGGTAATACACTGCATCCTATCATGTGATAAATGCCATAATCTCAAATTCCAAAGAACGGCATGAGCAGTTTCTTCATTCCTTTTACTTGTGTTTGTGCTTGATACAAAACCTGCATTGCTAGTGTTATGAGATATGTCCTTCTCTAAACTCAAGTAGTACATTCCATCCAGCTCACTAGTTGAATCAATCCTCTTCAAATTCCTTCTTGCCTATACAATGCATTTATTAGCTTCAAAAACAAGATTGCAATCTTGCTCTTTACACAACTTTGAAACAGAAATCAGATTTACTTCAATTTTTGGTAGGTACAATACACCATGAATGACAAAATCTTTAAATATTCTAACATCTCCACATATAAAAGTAGTTATAGAATCTCCATTTGGTATATTCGCCACAATGGGATCAATCTTATCATGCTTTAAGAACCAATCTAAATTATTGCATATATGGTGTGTTGCACCCTTTTCTAAGATCAATTTAACACCACTAATAATATTGAAACTAGCAATGTAAGATTTACCGCCATTTGCCATGTTTACTGATGTTGAAGATGTGTGCTTCTCGAGCAGCATCATTAGATTGTTGTATTGCTCTTTTATCAAAATCATGTTGGCATCATCATTAGAAGATCCAACTGCCACATTTGCTTCAACTTGATTGATGTGTGTTGAAGATACTCGACCAAGATTAGGAGGATATCCATGCTTTTTGTATCAATTATCAACAATATTCCCGTTTTTACCACAATGTGTACAAACTTTGAAATTGCCTCTGCCTCTGCCATTTCCATTTCCATTGTTTCCTCCTCTTCCATATCCACTATTTCCTCTGCCTCTTCCAAATTGTTTGGTACTATCAACATCATTCACCACTCTAGTTCCATTTCCAGTGGTATTACTTCCAGACAAAATAGTTCTAGCTCCATAAAACTTCCTCTCTTGTTGAAGCACCATAGAAAACAGTTTGTTAACTTGAGGTAAAGGATCCATAAGGAGAACTTCGGAAACAACTCCATGAAACTCTTCATTCAGACCAATCAAGAACCGAATTATACGATCTTCAGATCTAAAGCTTCTACTATTTCTCATAGCAAGAAATGTACAAGTCAAAGGACATGTACATTTTGGCATTGGCCTATATTGATCGAGCTCCTCTCATAAGATTCTCAATTCTGTTAAATAATCAGAGATCTTCTTACTTCCTTGCTTTAGATTCGAGATCTCTTGATATAACTGTGCAATACAAATCTTGTCTCCTCTCATGAACCGATCCCTAAGATCGTTTCACACATCCACAAAATTTTTCAATGAACACCACACTTTGAGCTATAGAAGGTGTTATTGAATTAATGATCCATGTGTGAACAAGATTGTTGCATCTCTGCCATGTAACGTAATTGAGATCATTGTTATCAGGCACTTCAATCGTTCCATCAACAAACTGAAATTTGTTCTTCATTGCCAACGGTCTTGTGGACCTCGGTTTCCGGCCATACCTCTCGCGGAGAGATACGTGAACTGACTCTTTTTATTGTTTCTGCTTTCGCATTTTTGAAAATTCAGAGAGTCGCCACCGACCTTTTATTTTATCCAATTAAGGAAAGGTTTATAAAAGACACAGAAAAAAGACCTTTAAGAAATTATGGGTAAGGGGGTAGGTTATACAAAGGGAAGGTGTTAGCACCCTTTGTATCCATGGTTATCCATGGGCTCTTAATTTGCTTAGCTCACTTGTTTTCAATTGCTCTGAAATACTTGCATGTGATTTGAAATACCTTTGTAAATTGAATTTGTAATGATCCTTGCGCGGATGTATACAAAGTGTTTTTTTTGTTTGGATATATACAAAGTATTGTCTTTTTGGAAAGTTTATTTTGAAAAACAATAGTGTATGAGAATTTTGTTTATTTTGATTTGAGCAAGCAAATTAGGAGGTCTACCCTGAGTTGTAAGGTCTTTATCCTATTTCCTTTAAAAATCTATCCTTTCACCGGATATAAACAAAAAGTTCGATTTTGTACTCGAAACAGCAGAATTTGACTTTGATTTTGAAAAGAATGAGAAAGGGGTTACCTTAAGAGGTGCAAGTGTGATTGTGTTTGAATTCAGATATTTTATCTTTTGAAGTTAGTGATCTAACGGTTCAATTTTATCTCTGACATACACGCAGTTTATATGTGCTGGAATTTAAAATGCGGAAATGTAAAATGCGGAAAGTAAATCTACGCTATTACATCGATTTGCAGGAAATGTAAACTATGCCTATTTACATGAATTTAGAAACCTATACATTTATCTAGGAATTTTAAATAGCAAGAAAATAAAGACATGTTTTTGGATTTTTTATGATTTATTTTAATTATGATTAATGCATGATTAATTAAAATAAAATGAGGAAAAAGGATGAAAATAAAATTTAAACCTAAAATTTAAGTTCAAAATATGTTCAAAATGTTTGTTAATTAATTTAAAAAACAAAACTAATTTTTTTTGAGTTTTTGAAATTGATTAGAAATTTATTAAGTTAATTAATATATAATTATACAAATAATTACACAAATAATTAAAACTTGAAGAGAAAATTATTCAAAATATGTACAAAAATTAGTTTATAATATATAAACAATATTTAATATTAAGAACAATTTTTTTATGATTTTTTGATTGGTTGAAATAATTAAAAAGCAAATATATAAATATATACCAATTAATTTTGCAAAATATTTAAATTATGAAGAAAAATAAAATATTTTTATACCAGAAAATAATATATTATTTTAGCAACCTAAAAATATTTTTTTTGTATTTTTTGGATTTTTAAAACTATTTTTAATTAATTTAACAAAGAAATTAAAATAAAATAGAAAATAAAAGGATAATAATCAGGTGTGATGGTTTATGAGGGAACATGGTGTGGTTGCGTGTTGTGATTGTTGCACCCTAAAATTTGCCCATCTAATTATTCTTAATTGGCTTACATATTTCCTTCATTTACATCTTAGGTCATCAATAAAATCATGCATCATTAAATCAATAAAGCCGTCTTGGGCTCAAGGATCTTGGAGATTGGGGTTTCTACTTCATTCAAGTGTGAGTAAGTAAATGTTACCTCAAGTGTTGGATCAACCTGAATGTGTGGAATTTGTCATTTGGATCTAAACAATAATTTGAAAATAATTCATTCAAAGTTCAAGTTTCAACTACATTCGATGTTTAAGATGAACTCCATTTGCAAAGTTCATTCAAATGACTACCATGATTCATTACAAGTCTCTTTTAAGATTTATTACAAGCTTATGAAAGTGGACATCATTTGCCAATCATACATCAAAGTTCCAAGCTTACAAAGTCAGATTGATTGCAATAGTTCTAACTTATTATAAAGACATTGCAAACCGCAAAGGAAAAGTTACATCAATTCAAACTAAAAAGGAACTTGCTACATATCAAATGGCATCTATTATTCGAATTCCCAAAAAGTACAAGAGTTCATCTCAGCTTTAAGAGTTTATCATATCACATTCCATAAGTTTAAACTCAATATCAAAAGGCCATTACAATTATACTTCGAGAAAAATCCGTTCGTTTATTACACATCGTTCATTATAAATCTACACCAAAAATAGTCCATAATCCAAAGAATGCCATACAGTTCATATTAGCTCCATAAAAAAACAACAAAACAGGGAAGGCCAAAATCTTAAATTCAATGCTTCAAGCTCTTCATCCATACTCAATCAGTGTGCAAGCTTTTAAATCCTCCAGTTGAAGCCTTCGGCGCTGCTGCTTTAGCACTTCACTTTACCAAGGCCATGGCGTCGTCATCAGTGTACGACACGAGTCTCGCAGGAGAATGGAACGAAACAATGTCAAGCATATTAGAATGGTTGGCACCGCTTGCTCATAACATGATAAGATGGCAAACTGAGAGTAGTTTCGAGCAACAAAGCTTTATTTCGCGAACGAATGTGCTGCTGGTTCAAGCGCTTTAATTTGCGAATCAAGAAAAGACAGAAGAAATAATCACTGTGCTTCAAAAGAACTCTGCTGAACAATCAGCCCCTGCAAATATCAAAACAATCAACCATCATGGCAACCATATCATGCAGTATACATACACACATTAACCAGAGAAGAAAATACCTATAACTTCTAACCAAATTTCTAAACTAACATCAACAGGACCATAACCACATAAAGCAAATAGGTCCCTGCACAGATCCATTCAAGCCAAGCCATGCTTTAATTTCATTTTGCAACCAGCCTCCTACTAACTGTTTCTAACCATACAATCCCATAACAGAATCAGTTATTAGCCTCTAACCAACCTCTAACAAACTCCTAACTTCCTAACAACCTAACAGCAACTAACAGAAATAACCAAAAACTGCAAACAGTCCCTAACCGAATTCTAACTTCCTAACAGAATGAGAATCTAACAGAAAAGTCAGAGGTACTCACCTATATATGATGACCTTCTTCTGCAGCTTCAGGCTCGCTCCCTTCACCATTTTCTCAACCTCTTGACATCTCCATTCACATTCACCACCTTCATCTCTTCTTCAATTCTTCACACGTACCACAGCCACCATTTTCTCGTCTTCAACCTATCATCACCTTCAATCCTCTCTTCTTCATCTCTTCCCTCGACACACACCATTCATCTTCAATCACTCTCAGTTCCATTCCCTACACTCAAAGCTTCTCCATCAACCTCTTCAGAGCATTGATCAAGCTCTGAAAGAGGTGAAGCATAGCCTCACGCACCCTCTCTGAATCTCCATATTCAATCATCTTCATACTCTCCTTACATCTACTCCTCACAACAACAATACAACAGCAGAACGCAACAGAAAAATTCCAAAAGAAGTAGAAGAAGAGTGCGTATCGGAGAAGGCAAAGAAACGAGAGGAATACCGGATAATTGGAGTACTCTTCTGAAGCAGTCTTGAGCACATCATCGTCTTTGAGCCATAGCGACTTACCGGAAGCTCGGGCCGCCCTAAACAGGTTCTTTTACATGCTTTTCATTTGTATCTGTGCTTCTGTGATTAAGATAAGGTCTTGCTCGCTTCAATTTCGTAAAAAAAAATCATGCTTGAATCCGGGAGTATCGATGCTTAGGGTTTCTCTGTGGTGTAGATTTAACTAGTTAGGGTTAAAATCAGAAGAGGGTGGATTGAAATTTGAGATGAGAGACGAGATCTTGGGTGAGTTCATGGTGGCGCGCCGAGGATCTTCATCTGAGGTGCGCCGTCGCCATTGTAGCAGAGGAAGAAGAGAGTCTGATTTGGGGAGAAAGACGAAGGGTCGCATACCGAACCCTAATTTAATCTCTTATCCCTCTTTTCATTTTTATTATTATTATTATTTTTTATTTTCAATCTTTTTATTAAAACCATGACAATTAATCAATTGGATCTATAACAAAATCTTGGGCTTGAACGAATTACCACAATACACCCCTAGCTCAGCCCATGTTACATCTGTTTGTGCCAAAAACTATACAAAAACAATGCTGTTGGGCCAGACTCCATGGGCCCTGCGCCTAATCACTTACTGCACCACTATATTCATTTTACACCCCCTGTTTCCATTAATATTTTTAGGTTCTATTAGTTTTTTTGCCATTTCTTCTTAGTGAATAAAAGCTAATTTTTTTCCTATGAATTTTGAGACTTTAACATATTTTTGACATATAAGAATAATCACTAAAAATCTTAGTTTTAGGCTAACTCTTAATTCTTTTGCTTAATTAGAATTCTTGCTTTTGTCATATAAAAATTCTCATAAAAGTAGTATCTTTTAATTCAATTTTGCACTATATTTTGAATCATTTGTTTTCATGTTTGGTGCTATATTTTCAAGTCATGCTTTTGTACTAATTTTGTACCATTATCTACTTGTAATTTTTACTTGTAATTGTGGTTTCACTTGTGTGTTCCTTTAGAATTTTAGGACCCATAATCCATAATTTTTAGGTTAGTCTTCCCTTTGAAATCCTATAATTTAGGTAGACTTTAACTTGACAATTTAGGACTTAGAATCATCTTTTAGTTCATATTAGATTAGGTTCTTTTCCTTTTTCTTTTCAACTTTAAAACATTAATAAAGGACGACGCGAATCATGCTAACACCTTTTTTTTAGTGTGAAAGAAATGATTGGGGCGTAGGCCCCGATGTATGTTCTTTCCCACTTAGCGGAAGAGAAATGATTGAGGCGTAGGCCTCGGTGTATTTCTTAACCGCTATTTAGAGAAACGATTGTGGCGTAGGCCTCGATGTGCATTCTCTAAATATCCAAAGCTTTGTATTTCTTAACCACTATTTAGAGAAACGATTGTGGCGTAGGCCTCGATGTGCGTTCTCTAAATATTCAAAAAAAACTCTTTTTAAGGCATGATTCAAGTCACAAATTAATTTCCCTTAAAAGACACCAACCAAAAACATTTCAAAATATCTAATAAAGGCTTAGACCTAAACAAAGTAAGGAAGTGATGCGAAGCCTTGTAGTGGGTTTTCGTCCATCATGGAATTACACCTAAAAGACACAAACCAATTTTTATCTTCTCTCTCTTGCCTCCGAGGCATTCTTTCTCTTGCCTTCAGGGCATTCTTTCTCCTAATCGGACACGTTATTTCCGCTCCATTCCCAGCTTAAGACTCCAGAGGTCGAGCAGCGGAGTGTGAATGTAACTGTTCAACTAAAAAACACAAAAACAAACAAAAACTAAAGAGCCGAACTACGGCGCTCTGATTCCTGAAAAGGATACGTAGGCATTAGGTCGCGGGGCCTAAGCGAGCACAACTATTTATAAACCTTATTTTCCCCGTGTTTCTTTTCCTTTCATTTGTATGCATTCCCTTAGCAATTAAGCTTTAGATTTATACACCCTTAGAATAGAACAAACATAAGTGGATCCTGTGGAGTACCACAGACGTGAGGGGTGCTAATACCTTCCCCTCGCGTAACCGACTCCCGTACCCTATCTCTGGTCGAAGGACCTCGTCCTTTCTTTATTCTAGGTTTTCTGATATTCCTTTCCCTCCTTGGGATAAATATATTGGTGGCGACTCTGTCTGACATTTCGCGAGCGTGCGACAGTGATGCGTTGGATTGAAAATTTAATGAGATCTGATGGCTCAGATTTTGAGGCACATGGCATAATGATAGGACTGCACGCACTGAATCAGAGATTTTTTAAAAAAACGCGCCCGCGCTCTATCCAATGAGGTGAAGACACCTCATTGTCTTCAACCTCCAGCCAGCATCTTTAACAACGTTTTTGTAATAAAAGCGCTGTAATAGATACTTCCTAAACCTGCAAAATAGCGAATAGGGTCTAACGTGAAAATAAATTTGGCGCGACATGTCCATTTGATTCGTCTAGTCCATACGAATTCAATGGACCACTTAGAACCTTTGATTTTGCCTATTTCAGAAAGCCCTAATTTTGAAATTATGAACCCTAAAATGGTGGTTCTTCGTATGAGTGTCCAAACTTCAATTAAGTTTCCAGAAATGACTAGGACCTCAATCTAAACACAAATATATGTCTACATCTTGCTAGATATGCGTGTGTTATGAGATATAAGTTGGTTTTAGTTTGAACAATCCGTGGCTTGTGTAGCTCGATTTGTGAGGTTTTAAGACTTAGAAATGATTGAAATATGTTCAGTGATGCTTGAGGAAGGTATTAGAATGTTTAGTTTGTATGGAAAGTGACTGGAATTCAAAATTCGAATTTGAGATTTCTTTGAAAAATTTAAGTGATTACAAGTGTGTTACAAGGAGAATTCTGGCTATGATTTCGTGTTCTCTTGATTGTGAAGTGTTATAGCCTTTATATAGACTATGTTGTGCTTAGAATTGAAGCCAAGAAGCCTTTAGTTGCCTTTGTTGAATTCTTGATTTTTTTATATTAAAACCTTTGAATTGTTGACCAAGTCTTGCTTCCCTTCAATGCTCTGGCCTTGTACCTCAATCCTCTGCAGAAAATTGAAGATTCTTGGATGACTCATGCTTAGATTGAAAGCTATCCATTATCCATCCATTTTTCCTTTTTATTTAATCTTAAAATAAGATAAAATTAAGCCAAAAATGGATAAAAATGGTATGGGCTTAGTCTTGGTCGTGGGAGGCCCATAATATTATGGCAAACATGTTTGAACCATGAAAACTTGGCCCCATTTGGAAAAAATGCATTTTTGAGCAATGTTGGTTTTATGCACTTTCCCAAAATTTACCCAACTTCAACAAGGTGTAAATCCCTCAATTTTTGTCATATGAAGGAGATCTTGCACTTTTTGGAAACCTAAAAGAGTCCTCTAACCAATGCCTTTGGTCTCATGTCAAAATGATTTTTGATGCTCCTTGTGTGTCCTTTTGAAAAAAGTGTCTTTTTGTTGACTTTGAAAATGACCTGTAATGTCTTTGTTCATATTTTTCAAATGGTGAATGTGATGACCATGGGATCAATTGAATTTGAAAGATAATTGAATTTCCTTCAAAATGAGCTTTGGTTTGAATTTTTTGGATGAAGGATGAGAGAGTTATGACTAGTCAAAGTTGAGTTGACTTTTCAGGCAAATACCCTAATTTTGAATCTTAGGGTTTTGTTGATTTTTGATCTTTCCTTGATGAATTATGATCATCCAATGATCAAATGATGAATCCTTTGACAAAATATGGACTTTGACAAAAATATTCATTTTTGACTGTCTGTTGACTTTTTTGGTCAAACGGGTCGTCTGTTGACTATTTGAGCTGCTGACGGTGCGTCTGAGTGAATTGAAGTCTGAAAATTTGTGTGATGGTACTTTGAGATATATGGATGTCCATGAAATCCATTTGAGGTCTCAAAAACTTGTTTCTCCTGTAAAAACAAGAAAACCCTAGTCAGGGACTGTTTGTGTAGGAGACAGTTAAGCGTACTTGATTTTTGTGCAGTGTTGAGTCTCTGCTAATCATGTGATATTCAGAAGACTTCTAGGACAAAAATATTGGAATTTTGAATTGTGAAAGATTGATTTGATTGATGGTACAAAACACTGAGAATTGTACTGCCAACAGTTTGACTGTCAACCGACTGTTCAGGTGTTGATGTAGCAGTTAGAGTGAAAAATCAACAGTCAAAGTTAATTTTCTTTTTGTTGTTTCTGTTTTATGTGAAAAATGAAAGTTTATTTACATGACTTGTTAAAAAACACAGACATAATAAATAACTAATATTTACTGTACGCGAGCAACATTACCGATAATAATCCTGAAAATCATTTAATGCACAGAAAAATGAATATTTAACTGGAAGAAAACACACAAAATATTATCTGAATAATTAAGCAACATTATGACAAATAGTACAACATTTAATACTGACAGTACAAATATTACATACTATATTGAACAGTACGACGAATAAACGGTACATTTAAGAAATAAGAAATACGGCAAACTTTAAGAATGACGATTAATAACCCATGCTACAAATAATAACATGTAGATGATTGGGAGTGCAAGCATCCCAGGTCCACAGTGTTCCGGGCTATGTAGACAGAAAAAGGACATGATCACCGTAGCAATGGTGATGACCATAAGAAAACACGTTTCCCACCACTTCGCCATTTTGTCGGGGAAGAAGAAAGGATGGATATGAAGTAAGAATTTAAGAGATGAATTAGAATTTGATGTGAGATTTTATGGAAAAATGAGAGGTATTTATAGAATGGAAAGAAGGATAGAGACGTTGGGGAATGAAGTGATTCCGTACAAAAGGAAAATTTTGAGTGGAAGTAAGATTTGAAAGAAAGTGTATGATAGTGTTGGGAAAAAGAGAGATATATAGGATAAAGTTAGGATTTGATTTTTTGAAAAAGAGATTTGAAAAGATTTTTGAAAATAAGGGAATATAGTACAAAAATTAATGGGAAACAATAGATAATAATAATCTACTTGTTACCAGTACAGTCTGAGTTTCCTGATTCTGCGCCTGCAAAAGATTTAACTCTGTACCAATTGTGTCAGTACTATTTATCTGTAAATAAATAAATAGCATGTGTGAAGTAATAAACAGTATTTGGCGTTTGCGTAAGAATAAATTCAACTGCAAGCCAAAATACTGTATAAAAAAAATTCTAAAAACTAAGTATTTCACATGTCAGGATATTTATTGAAATAAAAAATCCATGATTATGTGAGACTCTTAATTTTTAGATTGGAGTTTTCTTGAAAAAAGATGCGGGCAAATTTTGGGGTATAACAGTTGCCCCTATTCAATCTTCTTAAACCTGAAGAGATTGTCTGAAATCTGAAGGTGGAAGATGATTGAATATTTAGATGCCCTGAAAATTTGCACTTACCTTGATCAGAAGAGATGTTGGAAGTTGCATTTGAATGTCGTCTGCGAAATGTTGTTGGCAGATTGAAACATTACCTGAGATGGGCTTTCAGATGCCACCCGGCAATTGTGTTGATGGTCTGTTCATCAGAATGAATCCATTGATTATATCTTGATGAAGGATTTGAAAGTCTTTGCGTTGACTGTTTCGGAACCGTCCAAGGTTACCGCTTTAAGTCTTGGAGGATGATTGTTACGGAACTTGTCCAAAGTTTTTCCGATCTAGATTTTGGAAGTTGATCATTGTGGAACCGTCTGAGGTATCAGCTTTAGAGCTTCGATGTTAGATCGTTCTGGAACCGTCTGAGGTATCAGCTTTAGATCTTTGATGGTAGATCATTCTGGAACCGTCTGAGGTATCGACTTTAGATCTTTGATGGTAGATCGTTCTGGAACCGTCTGAGGTATCAGCTTTAGATCTTCGATGCTAGATCGTTCTGGAACCGTTTGAGGTATCAGCTTTAGATCTTCGATGCTAGATCGTTCTGGAACCGTCTGAGGTATCAGCTTTAGATCTTTGATGGTAGATCGTTCTGGAACCGTCTGAGGTATCGACTTTAGATCTTCGATGCTAGATCGTTCTGGAACCGTCTGAGGTATCGACTTTAGATCTGTGATGCTTGTTTTTGAGTTGATAAGTGATCAGAATGAATCTTCGGCTTGATTATATCTGAGAGAACCGTTCATGGCATTCAGGTGAACACTGCATGTGATTGAGAACATCTTTGTCGAAGATATTCGTCTACCTGAAAAATCAAGTTAGTGATATGCAATGTTTATGATGCATGTAATGTGAGATATTCTCGAGCTAAAGGAGAAATATGCATGTTATGTTGTGTATGAATATGTGCATGATGCATGATGCATGATGTATGATGTATGATGTATGATGTATGATGTATGATTTCTGGTTTGAAGGTAAATCTCCGCTAGCCATCTGGATGTGACTATATTGTGAGGATCTCTTGTCTTGTTTGAGTACCCTCGGCTGGGGGATAAGACTTCTTTGAGGACCATGGTACTCTGTTGAAGGATCTTTGACTACCGCTTGGGAATGAAAGGTAGTTGGAAGTTCTGATTTTGATGCCCTTTTAAGTGGGAATGAGGAAGATGCATAATCCTCCGATGCACTATCTGACCAAGTCCCGGTGTGGAGATCACACCTTCTGAGGATAGTAATCTGGAACAACCCTGTTGGGGGATAAGACTTCTTTTGGAGAGAAAATCTTATTGAGGAATTTGCTGAGAAGTGTGTTTCTCTTAGGGATTTTTCTTCTGATGGGATGATGTCCAGATGATTGGGACATTACCTGAATGCTATTCCTGTTTTTCCTGGTAAACATCAATCATATTCAAATGCATATGTTCATTCAAAATTATCATTGGGACGTTTACGTATTCAAAACAGAAAAAGTGAAAATGGTGATTTTGAGCCTAAGCTGCATTGATTTTTTGAAAAAGAGCCATGATGGGCTGATAAGCACAGGGAGACAACAATCCTAGAAGTAGGAAATTGCCATAAAGCTTTGGAAAATATTTATAAAGATAAATAGCTAAGTGAAAACGATCCAGTCAAGTTTCAATTCTGCTATTGCCAATCTGTCTTCGAGCATCTCATCCCTCACTTGTTGGAAGAAAGTAATTAGACTGATCGGTATCTTTGATGTGTTGAATCTTGACGGTGAGTAGACAGCTGAACGGAACATAGTTGTACATTTTATTCCCTAACTTTTGCCTAGGCTGCCCTTTCAGGTTTTCAGCCTACCGGGATGATTTTATTTAGTCTCTAATTTTTGCCTGGACCGCCCTTTCGGGTTTTCAATCCACCGAGACGCTCATTTTTTTTTGCCTAAGTCGCCCTTTCAGGTTTTCAACTTAGCGAACTGTTTTTTTTATTTTTTTAAGCGAAGTATTTTTTGACTATGTCCGCATTCACAGGGTGTAGGAAATCCTCGCCATCCATGGTAGTAAGCAACATGGCACCACCGGAGAATATTTTCTTGATTACGAATGGTCCCTCATAGGTAGGGGTCCATTTGCCTCTGGGATCACCTTGTGGTAAGATGATGCGTTTGACAACCAAGCCACCAGTTTGGTATGCTTGACTTTTGATATTTTTGTTGAAGGCTTTGATCATACGCTTTTGGTATAGCTGACCATGACAAATAGCTGCGAGCCTCTTTTCATCAGTCAAGTTTATCTGGTCCAACCGTGTTTGAATCCAATCGTCTTCGTCTAGATCGGCTTCTTTCATAATCCTTAGGGAAGGAATCTGAATTTCAATTGGAAGAACTACCTCCATACCATAGACTAAGGAGAATGGAGTTGCCCCTGTTGAAGTACGCGCAGATGTGCGATAACCATGAAGAGCAAAAGGTAACATCTCATGCCAGTCTTTGTAGGTTACTGTCATTTTTTGTATGATTTTCTTGATGTTCTTGTTGGCAGCTTCCACCATGCCGTTCATCTTTGGTCGATATGGAGAGGAATTATGATGTTTGATCTTGAACTGTGCGCAAAGTTCAGTAATCAATCTGTTGTTTAAATTTGTGCCATTGTCCGTGATAATCCGTTCAGGGATGCCATACCGACAAATGAGATTGTATTTGATGAATCGGGCCACCACATTCTTGGTGACAGAAGCAAATGAGGCTTCTTCTACCCACTTTGTGAAGTAGTCAATAGCGACCAGGATAAAGCGATGTCCATTGGAAGCAGTGGGTTTGATTTCTCCAATCATATCAATAACCCACATTGCAAAAGGCCAAGGAGCCGTCAGGACGTTTAAAGGAACTGGAGGTACATGTACTTTGTCAGCATATATCTGGCATTTGTGACAGGTTCGGGAGTGGTGATGGCAGTCTGTTTCCATGGTAGACCAGTAATAACCTGCTCTTAGGATCTTTTTAGCCATTGTATGTCCACTTGAATGAGTACCGAAGGCACCATTATGTATGTCTCCCATGATCTGTTCTGCTTCCTTCTTGTTTACACAACGAAGTAAAGTCGAGTCATGGTTGCGTTTGTATAGGGTTCCATTACTTAGAAAGAATTTGGCTGCAAATCTCCTTAGAAATTTTTTGTCGTTAATGGATGCCCCTTCAGGGTACTCCTGAGCTTCGAGATATTTTTTTACTTCATGGAACCATGGTTTTTCTTCTGTTCCTTCGGCATTGATCTCATTGCAATAGGATGGTTCATCTTGTCTGTAAATGGTGATCATCGGCGCCTTGTTGTCCCACCTGATTTTGAACATGGACGACATGGTAGCTAAGGCATCAGCTAGTTGATTTTCCTCGCGTGGGATGTGTTCAAAAGTGATTTCTTCGAAATAAGGAATCAAACTCAGCACACATTCTTTGTAAGGAATTAGATTCGGGTGCTTCGTGTCCCATTCCTCTTTGACTTGGTAGATTACCAAGGCAGAGTCTCCGTAGACCTCCATGAATTTGATTCTTAGATCGATTGCAGCTTTAAGACCCATAATACATGCTTCGTATTCAGCTATATTGTTAGTGCAGTTGAAGCATAATATGGCAGTGAATGGTGTATGACCTCCTGCGGGGGAAATGATCACAGCTCCGATGCCATTGCCAAGTGCATTAGAAGCTCCGTCAAAAATCATAGTCCACCGGGATCCTGGCTCGGGTCCTTCTTCTGGTCCCGGTTGTTTGTAGTCATTGACTAGCATAATGTCTTCGTCTGGGAAGTCAAAGTTCAATGCTTGATAATCATCCACTGCTTGATGAGCCAGATGATCAGCTACCACACTTCCTTTGATTGCTTTTTGTGAAGTGTATTGAATGTCATATTCTGTTAAGATCATTTGCCATCTTGCTATTCTTCCAGAGAGAGCAGGTTTTTCGAACACGTATTTGATAGGATCCATCTTGGAGATTAGGAAAGTGGTGTGATTTAGCATGTACTATCTTAGTCGGCGAGCCGCCCAAGCTAAGGCACAACAAGTTTTTTCGAGTAGTGAGTATCTTGTTTCACAATCGGTAAACTTTTTGCTAAGATAGTAGATTGCGTGCTCCTTTCGACCGGATTCGTCATGTTGCCCTAGTACACACCCCATTGAGTCTTCTAACACAGTTAGGTACATTATCAGAGGTCTGCCTTCCACAGGTGGCAACAAGATTGGGGGTTTTTGGTGATATTCTTTGATTTTATCAAAGGCTAACTGGCATTTGTCATTCCACCTTTCCACTTGATCTTTCTTCAACAGTTTGAAGATTGGCACACAAGTAGTAGTCATGTGGGCAATAAATCGGGCGATGTAATTCAGACGTCCCAAGAATCCTCTGACTTGTTTCTCGGTACGAGGTATAGGCATTTCTTGAATGGCTTTGATCTTGGCAGGATCAACCTCAATACCTTTGCTGCTGACGATGAAACCTAAGAGTTTGCCGGATCTTACTCCAAAGGTACACTTATTTGGGTTCAGTCGCAACTTGTATTTCTTGAGTCTGTCAAACAACTTGTGTAAATGACCCAGATGTTCTTCCTCGGTGTTGGATTTTGCAATCATGTCATCGACATACACCTCTATCTCCTGATGAATCATATCATGAAACAGAGCTACCATTGCACGTTGATAGGTTGCTCCTGCGTTCTTTAAACCAAAGGGCATTACTTTGTAACAAAAGGTTCCCCAGGGTGTTGTGAAGGTTGTTTTTTCCATGTCTTCGGGTGCCATCTTGATTTGATTGTACCCTGAGAATCCGTCCATAAAGGAGAATACCTTGCATTGTGCGGTATTGTCAACCAGTACATCGATGTGTGGTAAAGGGAAATCATCTTTAGGGCTTGCCCGGTTCAGATCTCTGTAGTCCACGCACATTCGGACTTTCCCGTCTTTTTTAGGTACAGGCATGATGTTAGCTATCCAAGGAGGATAAATTACAACTTTTAGGAATCCGGCATTGAACTGTTTTTCAACCTCGTCTTTGATCTTTTTTGACATATCAGGCCTACTCCTTCGTAGTTTCTGTTTGACTGGAGTGCTACCTTCTTTGATAGGCAGGCGATGAACTACAATGCCCGTGTCAAGGCCTGGCATATCTTCGTAGGACCAGGCGAATATCTCGACGTAGTCTCGTAGCATTTGAATCAGTCTTTGCTTGATGCTGTGTTCTAAATCAGCCCCTATTTTGACTTCCTTCTTTTCTTCGTTGCTGCCCAAGTTGATGACCTCAATTGGCTCCTCGTGAGGCTGTATGGCCTTGTCTTCTTGTTCTAGCAGCCTTGTAAGCTCTCTTGGTACTTCAAAATCTTCCTCACTTTCATCCTCAGTTTGGTAGATCGGATTTTCAAAGTCATGGCGGGCAATAGCAGAATCGTTATTGACTAGATCCAAAGTGTATGTGAATCTGCATTTTATTTATGTGAGTGTATGTGAAAAAAAAAAACATAGCTATTTGAAAACAAAGAAAGAAAGAAAAAGGATCACAAAATTTAAATATGCAAGCGTCCCATGATTTTATTGAATGCACATGATCATGATATGATAAGCCCTTATAAAAGGACCAGTGCGCTTCGGGCAAGGCACACGGCTTTCAAGCTCATGGTTCGATAGTTCAGGAACCATTTTTATCTTTGCACAATATACACAAAGAAAACAGGAAATGGAATTTACTCCTGGTCAAAGGAGATCACATCCTTAGCTTTCCAGTTGTTCAATCCATTGTTGTGAGCAGGGAGTATCCAGCTGTTCCATTTGCACTTGTCTTCTTCATCTTCCACAGCATTGATTTCATTAGTGGGAAAATGAGCCGGTGATCTTTCGGGATAAGCGATATACTCTGCTGGATACGAGAGCCCAGGCTGAGATATCTCTGTTGGCTGAGCAAGGTGCTCGATAAGGCCATCCCATGAAGTCGGGATGATGTTTTGAATAGAGACTTGTGCATCATGATGAGGAGTGTATTCTGACAGAAAGTAACCCTCGTTATTTGGTATTTTCCTGGCTTCTTCAAGAGTGAAATTGTCATCGTAATGTTCATCCCATCCAGTTGGGACAATGTCCTCCATAGCAATTTGTGAGCTCGGAGGAGCAGAATATTTCACCATATAGTCATATTTGCCGCTGGGTTCTCCTAGCGTATCCCATACTTCTTTAGGTGGATTTTGATATTGCTCAGCGACGGGACCTGTGAAACTTTTGTCATTTTCAGATTGATCACCCCATCCAGTTGGGGTAATGTCTTCCATAGCAATATAAGAATTCTGAGGTGCGGTATACTGATAATTATACCCGCCACTTGGTTCTCCCACAGCATCCCACATTCCCATGGAAATGGGTGGAATTTCATATGGATATGGCTGAATGATATGGTTCAAGAACACTCCTTCATCTTCAATGGCGTTTACTTCTTGGCTGACGAAGTGTGACATTAATCCTCCAGAACGAGGACTTTGACCATTCTTTTGATTTCCACTATCATAGCCCAGGCCTAGCTTGTCGGACTTGTAGGGTATATCGGGAAGCTGTCCCCATACTGTGCAATCACCTTGTTCAATCATAGCGTTGGCATCTTTGAGAGAAGCCATAGTTGTAGTTGGAGTAGCAGGAATATGCTTAGTGGTAGAGACATCTGGAGAGACCACCTCAAAAGATTGGCAGGGAGTTTCGATGAATTCGTCCTCCAACTCAACATATTTGGAATTGCTTAGGTGACTAACCACATATTCCTCTTCGCCATAGACTGTGACAATCTTTCCTTTTACTGGATATTTTAACTTCTGATGCAGGGTAGAAGTTACAGCGTTTGCCCCATGTATCCAAGGGCGTCCAAGTAAACAGGAATAGGCGGGGTGAATTTCCATTACGTAAAAGATAGAATCAAAGATCTGAGAACCCACTCTGATTGGGAGATTCACTTTTCCGTATACCGTTCCTGTTGACCCGTCAAAGGCTCTTACCACAACATCACTTGGTTGTAACACAATTCCTTCGAAGTCAAGCTTTTCTAGTACTGTTTTCGGTAACACGTTCAAAGAAGAACCGTTATCTACTAGCACATGAGATAGAGTGGTGCCATTACATTCAATGGAGATATGTAGGGCCTTGTTGTGATTTTTCCCAGCAGGGGTTAAATTGGCAACACAATTCTCAAATTGGTCGACTGAGATCTCTTGAGGCACATGCGCAGCTTTCAGGAACTTCATCAGAGCTTTGGCATGAGCTTCTGAATATTTTAGCAGAGATAGCATTGAGATTTTTGAAGCGGTGTGCCCTAGTTGCTCAACAATATTGTAATCACTCTTGCAGATGATTTTCAATATTTCCTCCATTTCTTGCTTTGATGGATCCTCAGCAGTGATCTCCACCGGGGTTTGAACTTGTTCAACTTGTGGCTCTTTGCCTCGAGCGCTGTCATCTTGATTAGGAACTGGGACTCGGACTGGACCAGCAGCAATATTTGGAGAAATTTCTGGTGAAAAGATTCTTCCACTTCTCGTGATCTTGCTGGTACCCACAATATTATCCACAGTTGGAGTAGTTAACTTTGCGGTCTCTTCAGTCGAGGTACCCTGCTTAACTCCATGAACATAAACATTAGTGTCGTAACCCCATGGGACAGCTTTGTCTGAGGAGTATGGAAATGGAGTTCGACTAGCAATGACTACTGATGCCACTTTGAGTGTAGCAGAAATTTTGAACGGAGCCTTGGCAGAGATTTTGAATGGTAAACTGGAGATCACTGAGACATCCTCTATTCTTATCCCGTTTGCAAAGACTTCGCATAACACGTCCATAGAAGGGAGCCTCTCAAACATAATGGTACGGCGATCCATCCACTTTTGAATTCCCATTCTCAGATTTTCACAACCATTGGGCAGGTATGAGCAATAAAAGCAATCGGGGTCACATCCTGGAAAGTAACCAGCTTGGATTAGCTTTCTCTTGACTTCGCAGAGTGGAGTTGATAATTCGTTCACATCATAGATGTAAACAGTGTCCAGGATAGCGTTAACAGTTTTGTCATGCTTTGGCATAGGTGCAGTGATGACATTTGGAGTTTCTGGAGGATCAAACTCAATTTCCCCAGCATCTATCATATCTTGTATTTTATTTTTCAGGGCCCAACAGTGATCTGCGTCATGTCCTGGACAGTTTGAGTGATAGGCACATGTTGCATCAGGGCGATAACTCGAAGAGGAAGTGTTGACATTCTTTGGAGGATCTTTTAATGTGATCAGATCTGCTTTTAGCAAATGTTGCAATGCCTGCGAGATTGGCATGTTGATTCTGGTGAAATTTCTTCTTGGCGCATCTGGTCGACGCGTATATTTTAGCTGTTGATCTTTTTGAGGCGCAGATGCGGAGATCAGAACTGCCCCTACAGATTGGTGCTGCTCATTTTTGCGACCTTTCTGAATTTGCATTGTATTAACCTCATTTCTCCCGCTGATGGGCCTTTTTGTAGTACCAGAGGAGGAGCCTATTTGAATTTTTCCATTTTGAATGCCACTTTCGACACGTTCTCCGGTCAATATCAAGTCAGTGAAACCTGATGATGAGCTTCCCAGCAAATGACTATAGAAAGGGCCAGTTAAAGTGCCCATGAACATGTCGACTAGCTCGCGATCAGATAAGGGTGGTTGAACCCTTCCAGCCATATCTCTCCACTTTTGTGCATATCCTTTGAAACTTTCTTTTGGTGCCATGGACATGCCCCTTAGTTGAGTACGGGTTGGTGCAAGATCAGCATTGTATTGGTACTGTTTGTAAAAAGCAGCAGCTAATTCTTCCCAAGTATGAACCTTGGTATTTTCCAGCTGGTAGTACCACTCGAGTTGTGTACCCGACAGACTTTCTTGGAAGAAGTGAATCCACAATTTGCTATCTGTTGTATGAGGTTGTATCTTCCTCACATAGGATCTCAGATGTAGTTTTGGACAAGAAACTCCATCATATTTTCCAAAGACACGAACTTTGAATTTTGGAGGGATAACAACATCCGAGATGAGTCCCAGATCACTGAAATCTAAGCCAGGTATTTTTTGTATCTCCATAGCTTTCATACGTTCTTCCAGCTGTTGGTACTTGTCATCATCTGGTTCGTCCCCAGAATGATCATCTTCTTCATTGGAAGAGAGAGAGGGTTTAGCAGAACCCTGGTTGCTGTGATTGTCTCCTTGTTCATCATCACCGACTGTTTCAGGGATCGGTGGCTTTTTGGACCTTTTGACTGGGATTTTGATCTTCCTTTTCAGGTGACTCAAGCCTACAGATCCTTTGGGTTTCTTTTTCTTCTTGATTATCAGGGCTTTCAGTTCTTGTTGCCCCTTTGCCAGTTCCAGAATTGCCACTTGAACTTGGGCATTCTGTGCTTCGAGGTTCTTGATGCTTGTCTCAGATTCCATCTCTTCTGACTGAAATAAACAGCGAGGAGATGAGAAATCCGTCATGTGAACCTGTTATGCAATGTGTATGAATGGATGCAATGTATATGAATGAAATGTATATGCAAATGTATGAAATGTATATGCAATGTATATGAATGCAATGTATGTGAATGCAGTGTATATGAATGAAATGTGTGTGCAATGTTTTCAAGGATCTTAGAGTTTAGATTTGTTAAAACACAGAAGAAACAAACATTAGTTAAACAATTTATTTCTTTTTCTTGATCTTTTTTTTCTTTTTGCCTCATTTGGGCTTACAGAACAGAAATAAAGGAAACAAATGATCCCTCAGGTCTCCCATGGACGCTTTCTCTTTGCCCCCAGGAATGTGTTGATCTGCTGTTCTTCTTGAAGCTGTCCGGTGAGCTCCAATATCCTTCTCTCATAGTCTTGACAGTGTGCTTTGAAGGTGTCTCTTTCCTCTTTGAGTTGAACCCAAGATTTTTGCAACTCTTCTAGGTCAGTTGGCATATCCGGGTGTAGAATAACTTGAGGTTCGTCTCCTTCGACCTCTGGCTCAATAGTCACAGGTAGAACAGCGGGATATGGCATGATGAGTTTCTGAGCATGAGTACGGACCCATCTGAGGTAAGATTCCATAGGAATAGAATTCCATTGCCCTAGAGTTTTGCTTTCTATTCTATAGACACTGCCCCATGCATGTATAAACCTTTGTCGGTGTCTATGGGAATCATTCTCGTAATCAAACACAATGCCACAGATAATCATGTCATGAGGACCGTTGCTCCTTGCATATCCGAATTGGCGTAAAGCTAAAGAGGGATTGTAGGTGATGCCCCCTTTGATGCCAAGGAGTGGCACATTAGGGTAGTTTCCACAATGATCAATGATAGTAATGTCTCTTTGAAAGAAGTTGTTCCATCGGATATCTGAATGAGACAAAGACATAATCCTGCGAGACCATTGCATTCTTTGTTCATTTCTCAACACTGATCGGGGAAGATGAAATGTAAACCACCTAGCCAGTAGTGGTATACAGCACATAAGAGTTCCTCGTTTCTTCATGGTACGAGTGTGTAGAGAATGTAAAATGTCTCCCAGCAATGTTGGTACCGGGTTACGGGTTAGGAAAAGGTGGATGATGTGTACACTTATGAACTGGTCGGGATTAGGGAATAAAACCAACCCATAGATCAAAAGGGCCATAACCTCCTCAAAAGCTGGATAACTTTTGTTTTCTAGCAGTAATCGAGCCTTTTCCAATAAGAACTTAGCAAGCAAACTCTTAACTCCACTCTTTGTTTCCCAATTGGACTCGATTTCTGATTTTCGCAAATGTAAAGCAGCAGCAATGACTTCAGGTTTTGGAATCCTTTCTAAACCAGTGAAAGGTAATTGATCTCGAATAGGTAATCCAATTAGCTCAGAGAACTCTTCCAAAGTGGGTACTAACTGGTAATTTGGAAAGGTAAAGCAATGATGTTCAGGGTCAAAGAACTGGAACAGGACCCGTATTACGTCTTCTTCAAATTTTGAGGTAACCATGCCTTTCGGTGAATTGAACATTCCTGGGGAATTCTGATACTAAGTCTTTTAGTTCAGATGGTACCGTTGAGATGTTGATTCAGATGTAATCTCTGGTGGCGGGAGCCATTACCTGTAAAATAAACAAACGTAAACTCTTTGATCCTTGAAGTGTTTAGTGTGAAAATGATATGCTTATGATGCAAACATGTGGCACACAAAAACAAATCAAACAATAGCCTTAGGTTTAAAGGCTTGCATGAAACTGATAGGTGATACCCTCCCCACTGAAGTTGAGTTGGTTAAAACCTGTCCTAGAATAGCATTCGGGTTCTATGATCCTTGGAGGTAACATCTCAATACGGCGCTCGAACGGCCGATCAAAATATTCCTCGAGGATAACTAACTTCGATCAATTTCAAAGCTAGCCACTTAATAGGCCACAAGTCAAGTTCAACTAAAAAGGTTCTAAGACAAATTAGTGTTTATTGACATTTCGGAAGCCTAATATACTCCTTGATCGTTTTCAAGGGATATCAGTATAAACCAAAGTATCGCACTAACGATGACTACCAGATCAACCGTATCGGTACATGCCGTACAGTTTCCTTGGTCTATTGTCATATACTTAAGGTATCTCGAGATTCGGGTTAGAATCTTTCACACAAGCAAAATACCCAAACAAACCTTTGAAAAATAGAGCAATCAAGTCAAACAATTGAAAACATCGAAGTGACCTATTATCTTAAGGTAACCCCTTTTGAAAACATTTTGTTTTTTGAAAGTATTTGATTCCCCAGCAGAGTCGCCAGTTCTGTGGACCTCCGTTTCTGGCCATACCTCTCGCGGAGAGATACGTGAACTGACTCTTTTTATTGTTTCTGCTTTCGCATTTTTGAAAATTCAGAGAGTCGCCACCGACCTTTTATTTTATCCAATTAAGGAAAGGTTTATAAAAGACACAGAAAAAAGACCTTTAAGAAATTCTGGGTAAGGGGGTAGGTTATACAAAGGGAAGGTGTTAGCACCCTTTGTATCCATGGTTATCCATGGGCTCTTAATTTGCTTAGCTCACTTGTTTTCAATTGCTCTGAAATACTTGCATGTGATTTGAAATACCTTTGTAAATTTAATTTGTAATGATCCTTGCGCAGATGTATACAAAGTGTTTTTTTTTGTTTTTATCTTTCGAAAGATGTTTTTTGAAAAAAGAACGTTAACCCCGTAATGATCCTTGTTTGGATATATACAAAGTACTGTCTTTTTGGAAAGTTTATTTTGAAAAACAATAGTGTATGAGAATTTTGTTTGTTTTGATTTGAGCAAGCAAATTAGGAGGTCTACCCTGAGTTGTAAGGTCTTTATCCTATTTCCTTTAAAAATCTATCCTTTCACCGGATATAAACAAAAGGTTTGATTTTGTACTCGAAACAGCAGAATTTGACTTTGATTTTGAAAAGAATGAGAAAGGGGTTACCTTAAGAGGTGCAAGTGTGATTGTGTTTGAATTCAGATATTTTATCTTTTGAAGTTAGTGATCTAACGGTTCAATTTTATCTCTGACATACACGCAGTTTATATGTGCTGGAATTTAAAATGCGGAAATGTAAAATGCGGAAAGTAAATCTACGCTATTACATCGATTTGCAGGAAATGTAAACTATGCCTATTTACATGAATTTAGCAACCTATACATTTATCTAGGAATTTTAAATAGCAAGAAAATAAAGACATGTTTTTGGATTTTTTATGATTTATTTTAATTATGATTAATGCATGATTAATTAAAATAAAATGAGGAAAAAGGATGAAAATAAAATTTAAACCTAAAATTTAAGTTCAAAATATGTTCAAAATGTTTGTTAATTAATTTAAAAAACAAAACTAATTTTTTTTGAGTTTTTGAAATTGATTAGAAATTGATTAAGTTAATTAATATATAATTATACAAATAATTACACAAATAATTAAAACTTGAAGAGAAAATTATTCAAAATATGTACAAAAATTAGTTTATAATATATAAACAATATTTAATATAAAGAACAATTTTTTTTATGATTTTTTGATTGGTTGAAATAATTAAAAAGCAAATATATAAATATATACCAATTTATTATGCAAAATATTTAAATTATGAAGAAAAATAAAATATTTTTATATCAGAAAATAATATATTATTTTAGCAACCTAAAAATATTTTTTTTGTATTTTTTGTATTTTTAAAACTATTTTTAACTAATTTAACAAAGAAATTAAAATAAAATAGAAAATAAAAGGATAATAATCAGGTGTGATGGTTTATGAGGGAACATGGTGTGGTTGCGTGTTGTGATGCGTTGGATTGAAAATTTAATGAGATATGATGGCTCAGATTTTGAGGCACATGGCATTATGATAGGACTGCACGCACTGAATCAGAGATTTTTTAAAAAAACGCGCGCGCGCTCTATCCAGTGAGGTGAAGACATCTCATCGTCTTCAACCTCCAGCCAGCATCTTTAACAACATTTTTGTAATAAAAGCGCTGTAATAGATACTTCCTAAACCTGCAAAATAGCGAATAGGGTCAAACGTGAAAATAAATTTGGCGTGACATGTCCATTTGATTCGTCTAGTCCATACGAATTCAATGGTACCACTTAGAACCTTTGATTTTGCCTATTTCAGAAAGCCCTAATTTTGAAATTATGAACCCTAAAATGGTGGTTCTTCGTATGAGTGTCCAAACTTCAATTAAGTTTCCAGAAATGACTAGGACCTCAATCTAAACACAAATATATGTCTACATCTTGCTAGATATGCGTGTGTTATGAGATATAAGTTGGTTTTAGTTTGAACAATCCGTGGCTTGTGTAGCTCGATTTGTGAGGTTTTAAGACTTAGAAATGATTGAAATATGTTCAGTGATGCTTGAGGAAGGTATTAGAATGTTTAGTTTGTATGGAAAGTGACTGGAATTCAAAATTCGAATTTGAGATTTCTTTGAAAAATTTAAGTGATTACAAGTGTGTTACAAGGAGAATTCTGGCTATGATTTCGTGTTCTCTTGATTGTGAAGTGTTATAGCCTTTATATAGACTATGTTGTGCTTAGAATTGAAGCCAAGAAGCCTTTAGTTGCCTTTGTTGAATTCTTGATTTTTTTATATTAAAACCTTTGAATTGTTGACCAAGTCTTGCTTCCCTTCAATGCTCTGGCCTTGTACCTCAATCCTCTGCAGAAAATTGAAGATTCTTGGATGACTCATGCTTAGATTGAAAGCTATCCATTATCCATCCATTTTTCCTTTTTATTTAATCTTAAAATAAGATAAAATTAAGCCAAAAATGGATAAAAATGGTATGGGCTTAGTCTTGGTCGTGGGAGGCCCATAATATTATGGCAAACATGTTTGAACCATGAAAACTTGGCCCCATTTGGAAAAAATGCATTTTTGAGCAATGTTGGTTTTATGCACTTTCCCAAAATTTACCCAACTTCAACAAGGTGTAAATCCCTCAATTTTTGTCATATGAAGGAGATCTTGCACTTTTTGGAAACCTAAAAGAGTCCTCTAACCAATGCCTTTGGTCTCATGTCAAAATGATTTTTGATGCTCCTTGTGTGTCCTTTTGAAAAAAGTGTCTTTTTGTTGACTTTGAAAATGACCTGTAATGTCTTTGTTCATATTTTTCAAATGGTGAATGTGATGACCATGGGATCAATTGAATTTGAAAGATAATTGAATTTCCTTCAAAATGAGCTTTGGTTTGAATTTTTTGGATGAAGGATGAGAGAGTTATGACTAGTCAAAGTTGAGTTGACTTTTCAGGCAAATACCCTAATTTTGAATCTTAGGGTTTTGTTGATTTTTGATCTTTCCTTGATGAATTATGATCATCCAATGATCAAATGATGAATCCTTTGACAAAATATGGACTTTGACAAAAATATTCATTTTTGACTGTCTGTTGACTTTTTTGGTCAAACGGGTCGTTTGTTGACTATTTGAGCTGCTGACGGTGCGTCTGAGTGAATTGAAGTCTGAAAATTTGTGTGATGGTACTTTGAGATATATGGATGTCCATGAAATCCATTTGAGGTCTCAAAAACTTGTTTCTCCTGTAAAAACAAGAAAACCCTAGTCAGGGACTGTTTGTGTAGGAGACAGTTAAGCGTACCTGATTTTTGTGCAGTGTTGAGTCTCTGCTAATCATGTGATATTCAGAAGACTTCTAGGACAAAAATATTGGAATTTTGAATTGTGAAAGATTGATTTGATTGATGGTACAAAACACTGAGAATTGTACTGCCAACAGTTTGACTGTCAACCGACTGTTCAGGTGTTGATGTAGCAGTTAGAGTGAAAAATCAACAGTCAAAGTTAATTTTCTTTTTGTTGTTTCTGTTTTATGTGAAAAATGAAAGTTTATTTACATGACTTGTTAAAAAACACAGACATAATAAATAACTAATATTTACTGTACGCGAGCAACATTACCGATAATAATCCTGAAAATCATTTAATGCACAGAAAAATGAATATTTAACTGGAAGAAAACACACAAAATATTATCTGAATAATTAAGCAACATTATGACAAATAGTACAACATTTAATACTGACAGTACAAATATTACATACTATATTGAACAGTACGACGAATAAACGGTACATTTAAGAAATAAGAAATACGGCAAACTTTAAGAATGACGATTAATAACCCATGCTACAAATAATAACATGTAGATGATTGGGAGTGCAAGCATCCCAGGTCCACAGTGTTCCGGGCTATGTAGACAGAAAAAGGACATGATCACCGTAGCAATGGTGATGACCATAAGAAAACACGTTTCCCACCACTTCGCCATTTTGTCGGGGAAGAAGAAGGGATGGATATGAAGTAAGAATTTAAGAGATGAATTAGAATTTGATGTGAGATTTTATGGAAAAATGAGAGGTATTTATAGAATGGAAAGAAGGATAGAGACGTTGGGGAATGAAGTGATTCCGTACAAAAGGAAAATTTTGAGTGGAAGTAAGATTTGAAAGAAAGTGTATGATAGTGTTGGGAAAAAGAGAGATATATAGGATAAAGTTAGGATTTGATTTTTTGAAAAAGAGATTTGAAAAGATTTTTGAAAATAAGGGAATATAGTACAAAAATTAATGGGAAACAATAGATAATAATAATCTACTTGTTACCAGTACAGTCTGAGTTTCCTGATTCTGCGCCTGCAAAAGATTTAACTCTGTACCAATTGTGTCAGTACTATTTATCTGTAAATAAATAAATAGCATGTGTGAAGTAATAAACAGTATTTGGCGTTTGCGTAAGAATAAATTCAACTGCAAGCCAAAATACTGTATAAAAAAAATTCTAAAAACTAAGTATTTCACATGTCAGGATATTTATTGAAATAAAAAATCCATGATTATGTGAGACTCTTAATTTTTAGATTGGAGTTTTCTTGAAAAAAGATGCGGGCAAATTTTGGGGTATAACAGCTCTCCTCATCTTCATCGACCAAGCATGACAGTTTTCTCCAGATAAAGCTGGCGTAACGCAAACTATTGCAGGATTTTTAGATGGATGGATATAGTATGGATCAAGTTGATCCTGCATTTGATTGTTACTATTCCTCCTCCCACCCATCGTAGCTAATCAAGAACCAAAAAAACAAGACGATGAATCAATGAATCAATGAATGAATATAAGAAGGATCGTATGAACGATTCACAATGATCGATACAAATCGAAAGAAAAACCAAACAAACGAATCAACAATCGAAACATAAGCTCCAGAATCGATTGCAGCGGAAGCAAAAGAGGATTAAATTGCTCTTATACCATCTAAGAATATGTGAAACTCCATAGAAGGAGAAGGAAGAACACACGAAAGTGAGATAAAAAGAGAGAGAAAAAGATCTTGATTCATTGATGGAAGAAGTTAGTTACAATCTTAAAATATATAATAACCAACTGTAACTAGCCTAACTGAACAAAAGAGTAGCTAATTCAGTGCATGAGAATGCATGGTAAGATAGTAAACTTTCACTAATTATAACCTACGTGAGTGAATCGTTTTCATGCAACTTGCTACGTGATTCTTCTAGTGTTAATAATATAACTTGATTGTGGTAGACCTTGGTAAGAACTAATTGAGCGTAGGTTGATGATAGATACAATAATGTTAATTATTTTATTTTTTAGTGAATGGTAAAAATTAAAATTAATAAAGAGGTATTTTATAGCAAGCAAAAACAAAATTAACTAGACTATTATCTATTCACTTTTAAATATCATAATTTTACTCAATTGAGTTGTCGAATTAAAAGTATTTATCCCCTTCATTTTTGAAGAAAAATATTTTACTTTAAAAGAAAATATTTATATTATATCTTAACTTTAAAAACAAAAATAAAAAGAATCCAAAAAAATCTGCAATAAAATATACAATAAAATCTACAGAAAAGTTTCCTGCGAATTTATCTGCGAATTTTGAGCAGAATTCAAATGAGTAAATTCCTACCGCAAAATCGGCAGGAATTTCTGCAGTATTTTTTGCTAAATACTTCTCTGCAGGAAACTCTAGTAATTTACATAACTAGCAAGATCCGCAGTTATTTCTGCGGATTTTTCTTCCGAAACTTATTTTGTAAAAAAGTTATTTTATTTAATATAGTCGCAGGAAATTCCACAGGTAAATCTGTAGAATATTTCCACAAGAAATTCCACAGATAAATTGTGTTTTTCTAGTAGTGTTGACATTACATAAATTATAACTATTATAGTAAAAAAGGTCTATAAAAAAATTAATGTAACTCTTTGATTTTGTAGCGGTGAAATTGCTGAGACTAGAGTCATGGGAAGACTTAGCTCATTTTAATCAGAGTCGCCACCGCGCTTTATTGTTTCCAAAAAAGGAATGGGTGAAAGAGCGACTAAAACTCACAGAAGTTTTTAAAATCAAAACTAATTAACTTATCAGAGATCTGGCTACGGAGGGTTTTGTAATACCCCATATTTCATAGGCATGTATATTTATACACTAAGAAGGATTAAAGAAAGGATTAATAGTGATATTAAGAATTTGGTTGGAATTGAACCAAATGGCATCTTGGTAAATTCCATTTAGTTGGAGGGCAAATTGGTCCAAAGAAAAAGTATATCATTAAAAGGGCTAGTTTGGCTTAAAGTATCAGAATTGGAAAGAAGAGGAGAGAGCTTAGAAGCATGGGAGAGAAGAGGAATACTCATGTTCATCATCTTTATCCTCCATTTTCACAACTATGGTACAACCCTCACTAATCAGGGAACAACTCTTCACTCGTAACTCCGGTCTTGTTGGAAAGCTTGCGATTTTCTCTAAAATTTGTATATATGGATTGCCTCTTGCATGTTCTTTATCATGGAGAAAAACATGTTTGAACATGGAGCATTATTGCTGGAAGTGGATAAGGGTGTGCTACGGATTTGGTGATGATGAAAGAAGAGCTATGGCCTTGATGAGAGTTCTAATGCAACAAGCTTGCCTTTCTAATATCCATTTAAGTCATGTGAGTTCCATTAGATAGAACTTGGGTAGGAATGGGGATTAATTACATGTTGAATGGGTTAGTGAGACCATGCCTGAATGTGTCAGTGTTTGGATAATTGTTGTTCCATGCTTGATCAATTAGTTCAAATGTGTTCTTTTGATGTCCTTGCATGTCCTGGTATGTTGATACAAATTAGGGTTTGATTTGGAAATGTCACCCCAATCCTCTTAATATTTTCAGGAACAGGTTAGAAGTAGACGAATTGCTTAAAGGATTTCTTGAAAGACTATGGAAAAGCAAATGGCAGGAAGACCTCGTCAAACGTTATCTTTCTGCTGTGTATTGTTGAAGACAATCCGATCGTATACATCTTAGTTGGAAACTTGAACTGTATATGATTTTAAGTCTTTGTCTTTACTACTTATGTATGTTTCTTGTACCATTTATAGCGTCACTACATATTATTCAAGACATATATGTATGGGGTGTTACAAGTTTGTTATACAAGGGGAAGGTTTTAAGCACACCTTATATCCATGGTACTCCATGGGAACCTCTTTGTTTTTGTGTTATTATCTTTTTTTTATAAATAACCTTTTTTTTGTGAAAAACCTATGTGAATAACTTGTTTGAAATAGAGGGTGGGGATGAGAAGAAAATATTTTGAAAGTGAGCTCGATAAGATATCGTATCTTAGGCTTACATACCCCTTTAAGTGCAGTAGGGAAGTCAAAGCTTAAATAGTTCCTCTTTTTAAAAAAGGGAGAAAAAAAAGGGGGCCAAAGTGGCCAAAATATTTTTGGGTGTGAGTTTTAAAATAGTCACAATTTTTTTTAAAAGAGGGTTAAGCTTTAAAATACTTAAAAAGTTTAAAACAGGACTAGGCTTTAAAATACCTAATAAGTTTAAAAGGTTAAGCTTTAAAATACTTAACAATTTTGAAAAGGAGATTAGGCTTTAAAATACCTAATAAGTTTTAAAAGGTTAAGCTTTAAAATACTTAACAAATTTTAAAACAAGTCAAAGAAGGACCAAACTTTAAAATACAAGGTCAATGAGTTAAGAGAAGTTTCACCGGGAATAATTCATCTCTTAACACCAAGGTTTAAAACAAGATCAATGGATCAAGAATAGTTTCACCGGGAATAACTCTATTCTTAATACCAAGGTTTCAAAACAAAAAGGTTTTGGTTAAGCTTTAACAATACTAAACCATAAACAAGCGGAAAGCTTTACAATACTTAACACAAAAGTAAAAGAGATTGGAAAAGAATTTATGTACCTTGACAATTTAGTCAAGATCATTCCCATCCTTTGAATAAAACATCAAGCTTAAACAATTAACAATAAATACGTCATGTATGTACAAGAACAAACAAGTTAGTGTTAACAAACAAGAGATGGATGTATCTAAATCCTTGGATTCAAATCATGTATGCATGATGAATGATTAATGTGATGATTAAACATTGGGTTAGATAAATAAAGATAATAGTAAGTACAAATAACATGGATATAACATCAACAAGTATGTACAAGACAAGGATTAATAAATAAGTACAAGACATGGATTAAAATCAACAAGTATGTACAAGACAAATAAGCATGGATAAATAAAGATCAACATGTTGCAATTTTTTTGGTTAGGGTTTTAAACCTAAGGTTTTCAAATTAGGGTTTTAGAAATTAGGGTTTTGAAACATACACCTAAACCTGATTAATTTTAATTGTTAAATACCAATTTCTTTAGGATAAATGGTCTAAGGGTACATATATAAGTGAAAGACACTCTAACTTAACCCTAAACAAGTATTGACAAAAATATACTAAGTCACTTTAGAGAAATATTAAAAAAGAAACATATTTTTTGTTGATTTTTTCATATATTAAAAGACTTGTCTTTGACAAATTTTTAAATGATGATAAAATAAATATTTTTGGGATTTTTAATCATGGTATTAAAATACACTAATTAAATAAAACACACAAATAAGAAGGGATTAAAAAGACTAATTTTCCTATTTTTTGTGATTTTTCAAAAGTTTAATAAAAAGACTAAAAAAACAAGTAATAAAAATTAATACTTTCGTCTTGAGAGGGTTTGAACTCAAGACCTTCACTATTGCAACACAAAACTTAACCACTAGGCCAAGCACACACATTTGATAAATAGGCCCATTTAGTTTAACATAACACTTAACAAGCAGTGAAAGTTGTAGCAACCTGCCTTAAAATTAGAGCCGCCACCCTTTATTTAAAGGAAAAAGGGTAAAACTTTAGAATTAAAGAAAAATTAAGATTTCGGGTAAGTAGGTTAATTAGGCAAAGGGAAGGTGTTAGGCACCCTTTGCCTCCCTTGTACTCAAGGGGACCCATTTAGCCTTTAGATTTTTATTAAAAGGTTTTTATAATTGTCAACAAATAGATTTTAGAAAAGGATAGACCTTTGGCCAAAGGGCAAAACTCTTAAAGGTTTTGATAGAGCCATTGTCAGATCGAGACAACAATGACTATAGGCCAAAGACCATGTATGGAAAAGAGGGAAAAACCTCAAAGGTTTAGAGGGCAAAACCTTAAAGGTTTTGATAAGGTCATTGTCAGATCGAGAGGATAATGACCATGGCTAAACCAAAATACGTGTATAGTATATAAAAATACGGCCTCAATGCATCATTGGCCAAAAACCTTTAAAAGATAAAAAAACATTAAAATTTAACAGAAGCCTCAGATGATCATCATTGGCCAAAAGTTTTAAAAAGGTTTTAAGAAAGGGAGGCCTCATAGATTAATCATCGGCCGAAACGTTTGAGTTTGTGATTGAGTTTGAATGATTTGAAATTGCGTTTGAGTGGTTTGAAAATTGCGTTTGAATGGGGAAAGGGTTTGTCGGCTGTTTTCCGTCGATCGACAATGGCGGATTAGGGATGTTCAAGACAAACTCTCAAAGGAAGAAGAGAAAAAGCGTAGAAGATAAGTACGTCAAATCAAAAAAACCCCCCCAAATAGGATTTTCAAAGGTCCTATTATAATGTTAGAAATTAGGTTAAAAAATCCCAAAAGAGAAATAACCCAATAAAAAAGCCCAAAAAACTATCTTGGTCATCAAGATTACGAACCTGGACATAATTGTGTCCAGGTACAAAGGGTTTAAGAAAAAAAAGCCAAAAAAATAACCAAAGTGCACCAAGCAAGATTTGAACCCGTAACCTCTTGTTTGCAAGTCTTACTTCCTTACCAATTGTGCTATCTTATTTATTTTAAATAAAAAGTCAATTGAAAGTGTATGAAGCATAGGCAAATATTTTCTATTTATTAAAATATAAATAGTTTAAGAGTAAACTATTATACTTTTAATAATTATAAAATCCAAAATATTGTAAATAAACCAGAAAATTTTTATAAAACCCAAGTTTAAAAATAATTTCGAATTTTGAAATTGGGCCTTATATTTTATGAATAATGAGCCCAATTAAATACACCCCTGTATACCCCCATCTTTAGTTGAAAAAATGGTTTATAAAAGAATGAGTTTAACAATAGAGATGTTAAACCCCATGACCCTTATTTTAATACCCCTGATGACGTAGATTCGATTGGGCAAATTTCGGGGTATGACAAAAGTGTAAAAAAAATAAAATGCAAAAGGTCTGGAGCGAGGGGGATTCGAACCGCAAACCTAAAGGTCAAAGGCATTTTGTGTGGCAAGTGGAGAACCAAGTGAGCTGAAACGATTTAGTCGTTTATGAATGACTTTCACTAAAGATAAAATAAACCCAATTTAAAAAACTTAGAAAAAGGCGCCATGGTCTTCTTCTTCCTCGCGAAGAACAACAACAACATCATCAATGGTGATTTTGCCATTTTCTCAAATAAGCATCAATTTTGAAAATCTAAGACCCTAAATTGATTAGAAAATCATCACGAATCCAACCATGTGACTCACAAACATTAACATTCAAAGATTAACACGAATTTATGAAAAATCGTATGAACCCTGAAACCTACATTTGATAGCTTAGGGCTATTGATCAGCACATAACAACAAACATTTTGATATCCAGAAACACATCAATGGAGTCTCAACCAAGAGACTCAAGTTTAAGCTCACATACTTCTGAAAATGGATTCGAGTAGGGCTATACAAACAATGGACCTGGGAATGCCTCAATGATCCAGAAAGCTTCTATGGACCTCAAGGAAGTTGTTGCAATGCTCAAAAGCTCTTGATTATACCTGCAAAATAAAATTTGATTTCACCTTGAACTTGAAAAGTTTGTAATTGCAAGCTTCTCAAGCATATTTGGTTTTGATGAAGACAATGTGGACATCAAGCTTTCATAAAAGGATGTGCAAAAAGTATTTCAAATCTTAAGCAAATATACATCATTTCAAAGTCTTGAAGAATTTGTGAAGATTCAAAATCGAGCTAAAACGTCAAAGGTATAAACAATACTCACTTTGACATATGATTGTTCACAAATATATTTCCATGAATATCATAAATATACTACAAGTTTCAAACATTAAAAGTTCATTTAAAACCTTTTTCAAAAGTAAAATCTCAAATAAAGGTTTTAGGAACCGGATTGTCCCTATGTGGGAACCGGTTCCCAGCATTCTGCATTTTCTTCAATTATGTATTTTAGTACTAGGAACCGGGTTGTCCCTAGGTGGGAACCGGTTCCCAAGTTCAAAATTCAAATAATTCTGCTGTAACGTTCAACAGGAACCGGGTTGTCCCAGGCAGGAACTGGTTCCTACTGAACCAGTGTGTTTTTCCATTGCATGATTTCATTCAAACGAATTTGTATTCTTACCAATTGATCATTGCATTGCTTCATGGAAAAATAACCTTTCAAAGAGGTGTTTAACACATTATATATACTACATCTTTCATAATCATTAAACACCTTCTTCATTAACAATTCAAAAATTTCATATTCTTCATCTTTCAATATTTCCAAGTGTTCATCAAATCACCATTTTCAAGTGAAACTTTTTATACACATTTTCATTAAGAAATCATTCAAAGTTTCATGCATACATTGTGAAAACTTATATTCATTTTGAGAATTGTTTACTTGAAGAAGAAGATCAATCTAAGATTGAAATTGCTCTCCATATTTCAACTAAAATCTCTTGTATAAATTCAAAGAATATTGTTTCCTTACTATCCAGGATTGTTGGAAGTAAGTGGTGTGTTTGAAGAGGATTATTCTTCATGCACATTAGTATTGATTGATCTTAAAGGTGTTAAGAACCTTTGATCATCCTATAGGTTAGATAGTAGGCATAGGCTTGTACAATCATTTTAACTATAGTGAAATCTCTTTCGTGTTTGAAAGGGGGCTGGAGTACTCTCGGATTGTGAGGGGAACTAGTATATATCGTTATGTTCTTTATCTTTCCGCTTTTACCGCTTTCATCACTATTACCAAGAAAAAGATAAGAACCATCCAAAGCCTTCAAGCACTTAACCAAAAAGTTAGTAAAGACATTCTCATAAAACCAATTATTTTTGAAAACCTAATTCACCCCCCTCTTAGGCATATATGATACTTACATTTGGCATCAGAGCAAGTTATAGGTAACTTGTTCCTAAAGATCCAGAATGGATTCTGCAAATCCGGTTTTCAAAGATGGTGGTTCTAATAACAAGCCTCCATTGTTTTGTGGTGAATATTTTGACTTTTGGAAAATCCGAATGAAGGCTCATCTAGAAGCACAAGTAGAAGAAGTTTGGGAGGCTGTCCTACAAGGTCCTCATGTCCTTATAACGGTCGTTAATAGTTTTGCATCGGAGAAACCTAAAGCGTCATGGGATGATAATGATAGAAGGAGGGTTCTTGCTGACAAAAAGGCGATCAACATTTTTCATAGTGCTCTTAGTATGGATGAATTTTTTCGAGTATCGGCATGTAACACAGCAAAGGAAATATGGGATACTCTTGTAGAAACTCATGAAGGTACCACTGAAGTTAAAAGATCAAGATTGAATACTCTAAGTCAAGAGTACGGACTATTCAGAATGAATCCCAGAGAAACTATTCTCGATTTGCAAAAACGAATCGTACATTTGACAAATCATTTGAAGGCACTTGGTAAGACCCTTACTATCGAAGAACTTAATCTTAAGGTGATCAGATCTTTGACAAGGGAGTGGCCACCAAAAGTGACGCCGATATCCGAAAAGAAAAATCTGTCAAAATTGACTTCCGCAACATTATTTGGAAAGCTTCAAGAATATGAGACGGAACTTGGAAGATTGGAAAAACATGAGAACTTAGAGACGAAATCCAAAGGCATTGCATTAAACGTAGAATCAAAGGAAAGCCAAATCAAAGATGCATCGGATGAAGATGAAAACTTCTTGCTTCATGTAAAAAGGTTAGGCAAACTTTTTGGTCATAAAAATAATATTGATAATGCTAACTATGTTAAAAGAAAGAAGTTCTCAAAGCATAAGGATAAAGAAGCATCCACTTCATCATAAGAAGTTACATGCTATGAATGTGGGAAACAAGGACACATAAAGCCGGAATGTCCAAAACTCTCTAAGAAGAATGGATTCAAAGGCAAAAAGGAGTTCAAAAATAAAAAGGCCTACATAGCATGGGAAGATAATGAAGTAAGTTCTTCATCGGACCCCGATAGTGACGAAAGTGCAAACCTAGCACTAATGGCATCACACCACTCCAACGATGAAGAAGGCGAGGTTAGTTATGATGACTCTCTTTTTGATAATGGTGCACAAGGTGCAATAGATGAATTATTAAAAGAATGCAAAATTCTCTATAAAACTATCTCATCTCAAAAGAAAATAATATCATCTTTAGAAGAGAAGGTTAACATAATTGAAGAAGAACATAAAGACGACAAAGGAAAAATGATTAGTGTTCAAGAAGATAATGTTGCATGCAAGAATTGCGAATCACTTTCCTTCCAAGTTGTCCAATTAAAACGTGTTTTAGAAAGATATGAAAAGGGGAAAAGTGGATTCGAAAATGTTCTTAGAACACAAAGATACTCCAATGATAAAAGCGGACTTGGCTTTTCTAAATTTGATAAACCAAGGTCCAACAAGACTATCTTTGTCAAGGCTAGTAACCAACCAATTCAAGAGAAAGTGATCAAGCCTAAAGTAATGCAACATTATCCTAAAAAGAAGAATGTTGTTAAGATGAAATCTCATCCTTCTAGATATAGAAGTAACTTTGAACCTACTTGTTTTTATCGTGGTGTTATTGGTCACATACCCAATGCTTATGTAAGGAACTTTAGTGTTCCTAGTGGCCATTATGTATGGGTGAAGAAAGGAACTAACTATGATGGACCCAAAGCCACTTGGGTACCTAACAATACTTAATTTGTTTTGTAGGCATGTTTGAAGACCACTTCAAACCTATGGTATCTAGATAGTGGTTGTTCAAAGCATATGACGGGAGACCTAAACCAATTTTCAGATCTAAGGTTAAAGGCCAAGGGTTTTGTCACTTATGGAGACAACATTAAGGGAAGAATTCTTGGCAAAGGAAAAATTGGTGCACCACCTTTCACATCCATTGAAGATGTTCTTTATGTTGAAGGACTAAAGCATAATCTTCTAAGCATTAGCCAACTTTGTGACAAAGGATTCAAGGTCAAATTCACCAAGGAGGAATGCTTGATCATCGATGAAGTCACCAATGAGGTAAAACTCAAAGGTACAAGAATTAATAACATTTTTATGATTTCTTTAAATGATTTATATTTGAAAGTAAAATGTCTTTTGGTAAACAATAATGAATCATGGTTATGGCATAAAAGAGCAGCCCATAGTCATATGGATCATTTAAATAAGTTAACCAAACATGATCTTGTTATTGGCTTACCTAAGATAAAGTTTGTCAAAGATAAATTATGTGATGCATGTCAAAAGGGAAAGCAAACCAAATCATCTTTCAAACCAAAGAATGTGGTGACTACAACAAGACCAATTCAATTGTTGCATATGGATCTATTTGGTCCATCAAGGACAAGAAGCTTTGGAGGTAATGTATACTCTTTAGTTATTGTTGATGATTATTCTAGATATTCTTGGACTTTGTTTATTGTACAGAAAAGTGATGCTTTTAAAGCCTTTAAGAAGTATGCAAAACAAATCCAAAATGAAAAGTCATTAAAGATTGTATCCATAAGAAGTGATCATGGTGGAGAGTTTCAAAATGCATATTTTGAAGAATTTTGTGAAGAACATGGTATTTCTCATAATTTTTCAGCACCAAGAACTCCACAAAAAAATGGAGTAGTTGAAAGGAAAAATAGGTTTCTAGTGGAACTTGCAAGAACAATGCTTAGTGATGCAAATCTTCCTAAATACTTTTGGACGGATGCGGTTAGTACGACATGTTATGTTGGAAATCGAATAATCATTAGACCTATCTTAAAGAAGACTCCATATGAACTCTTCAAAGGAAGAAAGCCAAACATTGCTCACTTTCACATTTTTGGATGCAAGTGCTTTGTTCTCAACAATGACAAAGACAATCTTGGTAAGTTTGATGAGAAATCCGAATAAGGTATATTTCTTGGTTACTCTCTCTCTCTCTAGTAAAGCATATAGAATTGATAATAAAAGAACTTTGACTATTGAAGACTCCATTCATGTATCTTTTGATGAGACTAACACCTCAAAGGAGGAAATAGTTGTTTGTTATGATGATGATCCTTTAGATTTACCCCCGAAAGAACTTTCAAATGATACAATTGTGAAGGCACCGGAAGTTCAACAAGAAAGTGTTCAACAAGAAAGTGTTCAACAAGAATCAAACACCAATGATCTACCAAAAGAATGGAGAACTCATAGAGATCATCCTATTGATAAAGATATTGTTGATATTAGACAAGGAGTTGCAACAAGATTAAATCTCAAAGATGCTTGCTTACACATGGCTTTTGTTTCTCAAATTGAACCTTCCAAAGTTGATGAAGCCTTAGGATACGATTAATGGATAAATGCAATGCAAGAAGAATTAAATCAATTCGAAAGAAATCAAGTTTGCGAAATTGTTCCTAGACCAAGTGATAAACACATCATATGTACTTGATGGGTATTTAAGAACAAACTTGATAAGAATGGTATAATTGTTCAAAACAAAGCAAGATTGGTGGCCCAAGGTTACAATCAAGAAGAAGGAATCGACTTTGAAGAAATGTTTGCTCCGGTTGCAAGGTTAGAAGCTATTCGCCTCTTACTTGCTTATGCATGTTCATTAAATTTTCAGTTTTATCAAATGGACGTCAAGAGCGCATTCTTGAATGGCTACATCATTGAATAAGTCTATGTCAAACAACCCCCGGGATTTGAAGACTTCAAGAATCCTACACATGTCTTTAAGTTGAGAAAGGCTCTTTATGGCTTAAAGCAAGCACCAAGAGCATGGTATGATAGACTTAGAAATTTTTTGTGTGAAAAGGGTTTCGAAAAGGGTAAGGTTGATAAAACTTTGTTCATTAAGAAAATCAAGAGTAACACTTTATTTGTTCAAGTCTATATTGATGATGTCATTTTTGGATCGACTAATAAAGAAATGTGTGAGGAATTCTCATTGATGATGCAAGGCGAATTCGAGATGTCTATGATGGGAAAGATGAACTACTTTCTTGGACTGCAAATTAAGCAACTCAAAGATGGAATCTTTATCAATCAATCCAAATATTGTAAAGAATTATTGAAGAAGTTTGATATGCATAATTGTAAAGCAATGAATACTCCAATGGGACCCGGTACATATGTTGATCAAGATGAATCCGTTACTCCAATTGATATTACTAAGTATCGAGGTATGATAGGTTCTTTATTATATTTGACGGAAAGCCGTCCTGACATAATGTTTAATGTTTGTCTTTGGGCTCGCTTTCAAGCAAATCCAAAGGAATCACATCTTATGGCGGTTAAAAGGATCATGAAGTATCTCAAAGGAACAACCAACATTGGCCTATGGTATCCTAAAGGTAGTGTTTGCAATTTAATTGGTTATTCTGACGCGGATTATGCAGGCTGTAAAATTGATCGTAATATCATAAGTGGTACTTGTCACATTCTTGGAAATGCATTAGTATCATGGGCTTGTAAAAAGCAAGCATGTGTTGCTCTTAGTACGGCCGAAGCGGAATACATAGCAGTGGGTAGTTGTTGTGCACAAATTCTTTGGCTTAAGCAACAACTTCGTGACTACGGACTTGATCTCGGATGCATTCCTCTTTGATGCGACAATAGAAGTGCTATAAATATTACAAAGAATCCGGTCATGCATTCAAGAACCAACCACATAGACATTCGACATCACTTTCTTCGCGATCATGTGCTTAAAGGAGATGTTGAAGTCACTTTTGTAGATACTCATAATCAACTTGAAGATATCTTTACCAAGCCTCTTCCAAAAGAATCGTTTTATAAAATTCGACGAGAGCTTGGCATTTTAGATGAAGGTGATGTTTAAATGTGTTCTTCATTATCATAAATCAAAGGTACACATTTCTAACAATTTATATGTGTCAAAAAATGCTTTATGAATGTGTATATATTATGTCTTGATGTTTATATATGATATATATGCTTTCTATTTCATAAAATTAAAGTTTTTTGGACTTTTTCTGTCCAAGAACCGGTTCCCATGTAGGGAGGAACCGGTTCCCCATAGTAAAAACCAGAGACAATGTTTTTTTGTGTTTCAGGAACCGGTTCCCATGTAGGGACGAACCGGTTCCCCCGTAGATTTTCCAGATTTTTGCTTATATTTTGGCTGTTACGTGAATAGATGTGTGGCTACTATTGTTTTGCTCATTTTCTTTTATTTATTTATTACACTTCAATATATATTATATCTCTTAACACCACATAATTACTCTCATTCAACATATACATTCATCTTCATCCTCTCCAAACACCCTTGCACCTCCATTGTCAAACCCCATTAAAACTCCATGACTTTCCTAATCATAGCTTCAATTTAACTGCTAGATTAGCTAATGCCGGTGTTGCAAACTTTATAAGTGACCATGGAGAATATTACCCGGATTTGGTTAGGGAGTTTTACCATAATCTTAAGATAGTGACCGATGATTTTGGTGAATTCATTGTGTTGTCTGAAGTTTCAAGAAAAGAAATATGTTTAGATGTTGAGGAATTCGATAAATTATTAGGAGTTCCATATGAGGGTTTGGTACTTACTCAAGGGAACATTCCGAAAGATTGGCAACCATATAGCAAGGTTGATATTTTTGTTGAAATATGCCGACCCACTCAAGGTGATACGGTTCGCCAACAACTTGCTAACAAGTTCAACATGTTTGGTTCAAGTCTATCGATAAGTGATAGGATGCTTGATCTTATCATTGCTTATGTTTTGTTTCCGAATAATTCTAACCATTCCAGGATAAATGAGTTTGAATTGATGGTCTTGGTTGCTCTAAGACGTGGCATTGAAGTGAATTGGGCTCTTTCCATTATGCGCCACATGCAACTTATGGCTTCTCTTAAAGGAGGATTACCATATGCAATGGCACTTTCTCACATTGTTCGGAATGCCGGTGTCCTTCTCCAAAGGGAACCCAAGAAGACTATGGATGAACAAGAGTGTGCTATCTCCACAACAACGGCTCTTAAGAATACCAGAACTGTTACGGATAGTGAAGGTAGATTCTTCTACAAAATTGACTTTGAGCCAACCGTGCCACAATTCCCTCAACCTCCCGAAGGTGGCTATACAATGGAGATGATGTTCAACAAACTTTTCTCCACTCAAACCTCCATTGATAACAACAAGCGGGAAAACAACTATGAACATAATCTTATGAGGAGACAAATGCGTGAAATTCAACACACTCAACGACACATCTTGGCTCACTGTGAAGAAGAAGAAGGATGTGAAGAGGAAGATGAACAAGATGATGGTGATGATGAAGAGAAAATGAATGAAAGTGATTAATTATGTGCTTTTTATTTCTATGTTATGTTTTCTTGTTCGTTTTTATATTTATGCTTTCTAGACATTGTTCTATTTATGCTTTGTGATGTTTAAGACTAGTATTTGTGTTATGTGTTGTAATCGTAAAAAACTACGTATCGTTTATGTGTGTTATGTTTTTGTTATTTAAGTTGTGTTATGTTAAGTTTTATATCTATTCTTTTTTTCCCCATCCTTTTTGATAATAAGAAAGGGGGAGAAGAAATATGCATGTGTTTTGTTGTTGTTTTGTTTCAAAGAAAAATGCAGGCCATAATTAAAAGCTATCAAATGAACTTACTACCATAAATCAAAGAAGAAATCATGGATTTAGGGGGAGTCACTAACATAGGGGGAGCCTGGCATTATTCAACATATTTTCAAAGCACAAAACAACTCTTTCAAAAACATTTCAAGACTTGGTTGTCATCATCAAAAAGGGGGAGAATGTAATTGCAAGCTTCTCAAGCATATTTGGTTTTGATGAAGACAATATGGACATCAAGCTTTCATAAAAGGATGTGCAAAAAGTATTTCAAATCTTAAGCAAATATACATCATTTCAAAGTCTTAAAGAATTTGTGAAGATTCAAAATCGAGCTAAAACGTCAAAGGTATAAACAATACTCACTTTGACATATAATTGTTCACAAATATATTTCCATGCATATCATAAACATACTACAAGTTTCATACATTAAAAGTTCATTTAAAACCTTTTTCAAAAGTAAAATCTCAAATAAAGGTTTTAGGAACCGGGATAACCCTATGTGGGAACCGGTTCTCAGCATTCTGCATTTTCTTCAATTCTGTATTTTAGTACTAGGAACCGGTTTGTCCCTAGGTGGGAACCGGTTCCCAAGTTCAAAATTCAAATAATTCTGCTGTAATGTTCAGCAGGAACCTGGTTGTCCCAGGCAGGAACCGGTTCCTACTAAACCAGTGTGTTTTTCCATTGCATGATTTCATTCAAACGAATTTGTATTCTTACCAATTGATCATTGCAGTGCTTCATGGAAAAATAACCTTTCATCTTTCATAATCATTAAATACCATCTTCATTAACAATTCAAAAACTTCATCAAATCACCATTTTCAAGTGAAACTTTTTATACACATTTTCATTAAGAAATCATTCAAAGTTTCATGCATACATTGTGAACACTTATATTCATTTTGAGAATTGTTTACTAGAAGAAGAAGATCAATCCAAGATTGATATTTCTCTCCATACTTCAACTAAAATCTCTTGTATAAATTCAAAGAATATTGTTTCCTTACTATCCAGGATTGTTGGAAGTAAGTGGTGTGTTTGAAGAGAATTGTTCTTCATCCACATTAGTATTGATTGATCTTAAAGGTGTTAAGAAACTTTGATCATCCTATAGGTTAGATAGTAGGCATAGGCTTGTACAATCATTCTAACTATAGTGAAATCTCTTTCGTGTTTGAAAGGGGACTAGAGTACTCTCGGATTGTGAGGGGAACCAGTATATATCGTTGTGTTCTTTATCTTTCCTCTTTTACCGCTTTCATCACTATTACCAAGAAAAAGATAAGAACCATCCAAAGCCTTAAAACACTTAACCAAAAAGTTAGTAAAGACATTCTTATAAAACCGATTATTTTTTAATACCTAAATCACCCCCCTCCTCTTAGGCATATCTGATACTTACAAAGTTATGGTGAGTTAGCTATAGAAATGGTGTTACAGATCCATAAAAGTTGTTTGGTTAGCTTCTATATGATGTTTAGAAGCTAACAAACACAAAAGGCCTCAAAATGCACGAGTAGATTCTGATTTGGCAAGTTTGAGCTCAAAGGTTCTTTAATGGAGTTTTTGAATGGTGATTTTGAATTGTAGGTGTTTGGATTTTGTTTGGGAGTTCTGAATAGCTTCAATATGACAAATAGAAGCTATTAGAAGTGTTGATTTGATTTGGAAGTGTTTGGTTTAGAAAGTGACAAGTTATGAGCTTAGTAGCTTTAAAAATGAACCAAAAATGGTGATTTTTGGTTAGAGGCTCTTTTGTAGGTTAAAAAGAGTATGGACAGCTTCAAAATGGTATTTAGAAGTTGTTCAAACCCTTGTTTGACACCCATATCTTATGGAACTAAAAATGACTTGAAAAATGCAAAGGTAAGAAAAGGAGAATTTCAAGTTGATAGGTCACTTGGAGAATTTTTGTGTAAGGGATGCAATGAGCAATGCCCTCTATTTATAGGCAAGATTTAGGGTTTGTGGGAGGGAAAACTCAGAATTTTGAAGCTCACATGTGATCTTATACCATGTTTCTTCTTTGTGAAGAAATGAGAAAGTTATGGTTCCCATGGTGAGTACAAACTTTAAGCATGCTTGCATGGACTTTGATATGATCTTAGAGGCTTGCTTGTGGGATACAAATTGCTTTTGGTGAATAAGAGACATTGTAGTGGCTCAAGGAGAGTGGACTTTGTGCATAAAGTCTCTTTATCAAAATGGAAGTGTGATCTTTATGCCATTAATGGAATGATCACTTGGATAATGTCTTAAACACTTGGATTATAGCTCAAACGCAAGTGTAATCTTCTGATTATGGTGCTTTGAACAAGTTATATGGGCTGAAAGAAATGAATCTTTGCATTTGAAATGGTTTTGGTTCATAACTTCTTCATTTTCTTCATGTTCTTCTTCATTTTTAAGTGTTCATGGTTCCTTATTGTCAAAATCATATCTCCATGATAAAGCCATGAAATTTCATGCTATTTAGCTCTTTGGAAAGCCCTTGATATATAATTCAAATGATTAGTTAAAAGTTTCCTCAAACTCTTTTTGGATCATTGAGAAAAATGACCATAAAGTTAAGAAAAAATCCAAGTAAAACACTTGAAAATTTCTCTAAGTCTTTTGAAAGTTATCTTCTTAATTCCATATCTCTCAAAATAATCACTATTTGAAAAAAGTTCCAATGTGATAAGTTGTTTGTTTTTCCAAGATCTACAACTTTCATGTTGGGAGATTTTTGAGTTGTGTAGGTGAAATTTTGAGATCCATGAATTAGGTCAAAATACACTTAAAAAACCTAGCTTGACTTTTTGTTGACTATTTTATTCTTGATGAATTCTTTGAATTTTCTTTGATCAAATGTCTTCGATATCCATATGATGATGATTTGGATCCTTAAAAGTCCATAGTTGACTATTTTCCTCAAAAGTCAAAGGTTGATTTGTACAGTTGACTTTTTCCATTTGAATGGCTGTGTCGTGATTTCCAAATGAATCAAGATCTCCTCTTCAAATGAATTATATGAATGGACTATAATGTTGATTTGGATGCCCTTGAATCATATTTTAAGTCTTGGAACCATCTCCTGATTAAAAGTCAACCCTCAATAGAAATTAGGTCAAAACCCTAATTAGAGCTTTTGATGAACTTGAAGGTGATTGATCTTGCATTGAAACATCTTTGGGCCTTGACATTGATTGGAGAACCCTTTGAATCATGGAAGAATGATGAATTTCTTTGTGGGCCTCAAAACCCTAATTTACTCAACTTCTCCTTGATTAGTCTCCTATCTTAGGACACAAGCAACAAACAACCGTTTTTTTTTTGTATTTTTGGTTAGCAAATGATAAATGCAGGATGATTATAATGACAATGATGATCCTAATGCTTAAGCTATGGTGGGATCTCAGTGGTCAAAAATTGGGGTGCAACATATTTGAATACTAAAATGTACAAAATAAAATTTTAATATATTAAGATTGAACTCTCTCACACAATGTTAAAAGCCTTGTTACCTAACCAGTTGTTCTATGTCTGCAATTACATTAAGTCCATGGTTATATTATTTATTAAAATAAACCCCTTGGAAGCAGTATCTTGGTTTAATAAGTCATATATAATTAATAAATCAGCAGGTTTATTATATCATCTTGTGGTGTAACTTATCTGGTTTGAGTACTACTTCTCTCTGTAATAAATTATAATTAAAATTTACTTTTTAGGTTCATTAAATAATTGATGTATCTGATTTATATATAGATCAGATATATTAATTATTCAAGAAATCTAAAAAGCAAAATTTGCTTATAATTTGTTAGGGAGGGAGTATGTTTTTATCGCTTGAGGCAAGGGTTTGACGCTCCATGTGGCTAATATTTTGCTTTGTAGATTATTAATATTCATAATTTGTAAATAATTAATTAATTATTTAAAATTTCTATAAAAGTAAGTCAAAACTTTTTTTTAAAGGGGGATAAATCAAAACTCGCCTATAAGGCATGGGGTAAATGACTATTAACCCTTAATTAAATTATCGTTTATTATTTTGAAAAATAATTAATTTAAAATTAATTATAATTTTTTCAAAATTTTATATAATAACTTAATAATATTATAAAATTAATTTTTACTTTTTAATATATGACATGACAAAGTTTTATAATGTGACGCAATATAAGCTCTGCCAAGTCAATGCTACATCATAAAAGAAAATTGCCAACTAATCAATTTTGAAAGGGACCAAAAAAAAGCATGAAATTTTAAATTTGATGACCAAAAAGTTGATATTTTTAAAGGACTAAAAACTTTAAATAAATAAATTCGAGGGATCAAATGTGCCTTTAAGCCAAATAATTATTATTGATAATGTTTATATCCTCAATTTTTAATATATGATGATATTACACCTTTAATTTATTTAAAATATAAATTATGTGATACAGCTGCCACCAGGTCCTCCAAATTGAAGAGAATATCCATACTGTGGGTTTCGTTTTGCATAGTAGTCAACCATAAAGCAATTAGGCGCATCATTGTAAATTCCTATCTCAGAATTCTCAGGTCCATAATATATTGAATTAGTTCTATTTTTAACTCCAATATTTTTAAAATAGCATGTATGTTTATAGTTCTGATCAGGGACATGTCCAGATCCCATTTGAGGGCTAGGGAAATTGACGGCTATTGTCGCACCACCCCATCCCACTTGATTAGCTTCTTTCAAGTTGTTGAATAAAGCTTGTGGATAATATCCAACTACCTTACCGAAAATGGAAATCCACCAATTTTTAGATCTCTCATCTTGAACAATAGTAATTGGCATCTCAACAATGTTTCCATTGTAATCAGATGTTTTTGGCACAATTGCACCAATGTGATACTCACGGTTGATTTGAACAAAACCTGGACATTCTAAATTGTAGCATCCCGTCTTTTGAAAATTATCCGACTGTCATGATTAATGAAACAAATAAATATTTATTGTCAATTCAAAATTTTAAACAAAATTATTATATTGAGAATAAAATAAACAAACCATCACTTACTGTCCATGAAGCGAAAGAATATGTCCGATCATTACCATATACATCGGGAAATACCTGACAAATATTTGAATGATAAATTAGTAGTCTTCTTCTTTATACCAAAAAAGAAGATTGATTAATATGATACATTTATTTTTATAGTATAACAAATTTAAACTCACCTGCCATCCAACAACAATTTCATTCATTGCGCCTGCAAATCCATTTCTAACGTATACGCGGGTTGAACTAGCTTGACTTTTACTACACAATGGATTATAAACACTAACAGTTCCAAATATTCCATAATAATTTTGACCATGTTTGAGATATACTTCTGCTTTCTACAAATTCAATATTTATTCAAAAATTAAAATATGACTTAATATTTATACCTATAAACTAAGAACATGGTGCTTTAGAGTTAGAGCCAGCCACATCTAATGACAGACTATGGATTAGATAATTAATAAAAATTAAGGATATTATTGAAAATATTAATATATGAAGCTGGTAAAGTAAAAAAAAAAACTATTTAAAGGTATCATATGTTAAAACTAATTAAACATATTTAAAATTAAGAGAAAACTTACGTGGACAGCGCGCTTGACTAAAATATTACTATTATTCCATAGAGATTTATTACGAATGAGATCTTCTTTTGTTGTTCTTCGAATCGGAACAAATCCTTTAGGACAAGTGACTTTGTGAAGTCCAATGTTTTTTTCATTTGGTGAAATATTTATACTTTTATTTTCTTTTTCTGAATAAAAACTTGGTCTTGTCTATGAAAAAGGAAAGGAAAAGGTAAAATAAATAAATATTAAAATATAAAATGTGTCTACTAAGAAAGACAAATTAGCCCAATTGAGTATGCTACCTGTAATTTATGATTCTTTAATAAAGGATGATCAAAAGCAGGTTGTTTTTTAATATCAACACAATCAACTATGTATCCAAAATCTGTCTATAGATAACCATTAAAATCAGACATATGTGTTATAATCAAAATTATATTATATCGAGGATAAAAAACATGGATTAAATATATGAATACCTGAATACTCTTGATAGGAGGCTTATTTATAAGCTTTAAGTGTCTCTCTAACTCAAAATCTTCTTTCATCGTAATATCATTGCCATCTACTCTATGGCTTGTAACAGTAGTTGAAAACAAAATCAATAAAAACATCATGTTGATCATTTTTACAATTTTGTTATCGAACAAAGTTGCTTGTGGATCTATCACACTAACATCACCAATTTATATATAAATAAATTTAGGTTTAATTATAGTTTTGGTTTCCCTATTTTTCCAGATTCATGAAATGGGTCTCTCTATTTTAAATTTTTTGTCCCACTATTTTTAATTTTAACAATTTTGGTCTCCCTCTAAAAGTTTTATACTTAATATTAACAATATTTTCACTTTAGAAATAACAAATTACTTGTAAAACTTGACAAATTATCGTATATAAATTTATTATTGAATTTTGTAGATAAAAATAAAAATTAAAAAACAAAATATCTCTTCGATTTATTTTCTATAAAAATATCTGATAGGAGAACTGATATTGTTTGAATTTAAAATAGTGGGACTAACTATTTGAATTTAATATTAAAGGACTAATTTCATGAATCGGATAAAATAGGAGAACTGATATTGTTTGAATTTAAATATTCATAGCCATTCATTTAAGTTAATACCAATTAATTTTTTTAAATTTATTGATTAAATAGTTTATCTAATCTATATTATGTCCAAACCCATTGCATGTTTAATAAATATACAAGTAAAGGTTTTCTATAGAAGATAAAAAATTAATTATGTTTATCAATAAAGTCAATATATATAATATATTTTACCACAATTTAAATAATTTATATAATTATAGAATTATATAATTTAGTCAATATATAATTTATATATTTAAATAATTATATAATTATATAAATTGACTAAATTATATAATTGCATAACTTAAATAAATTATATATAATGACTAATATATAGTTTAATTATAGTTTTAGTTCCATGAAATTAATCTCTTTATTATGAATTTCAACAATTTTAGTTCCAGTATTTTTTATTTAAAAAATTGTGGTCTCCCTCTAATACTTTTATACTTAAAATAAACGATATTTTCACTTTTGAACGATAATTTATATAATTATAAAATTATATAATTTAGTAAATATATATAATTTATACATTTATATAATTATATAATTATATAAATTGACTAAATTATATAATTACAAAACTTAAATAAATTATATATAATGAGCCAAATTATATAATTTATTTAAGTTTTGTAATTATATAATTTAGTCAATTTATATAATTATATAAATATATAAATTATATATATTGACTAAATTATATAATTCTATAATTATATAAATTATCGTTCAAAAGTGAAAATATCGAGGGGACGTATCAAATGAGAACTTTGGCTATTATGAGAACTGAGAACTTTTAATAAGAACCATACGATTTAAAATCAATGCCTCAGATTTCATTCAAATTTTAAAAGACAATAATTAATAGATAGATTCTGATTTAAATACATATCACACCAATGAAATCTGAGCATTTGATTTTAAATCGTACGATTCTTATTAAAAGTTCTCATTCTTATAATAACCAAAGTTCTCATTTGATACGTCCCCATATATATGGGGCGTATCAAATGAGAACTTTGGCTATTATGAGAACGGAGAACTTTTAATAAGAACCAAACGATTTAAAATCAATGCCTCAGATTTCAATCAAATTTTAAAATACAATAATCAATAGATAGATTCAGATTTAAATACATATCACACCAATGAAATCTGTTCATTTTAAAATACAATTATTCCTTTCCCTCGATAGGATTAATATATTAGTGGTGACTCTGTTCATTTTCTTGAGCGTGCGACAATCTCCACCATTTATTTTAAAATCAATTGCTTCAGACTTATTCTCATATTCTCATATAAAAATATCACTCTCATAGAATATATATATATATATATATATATATATATATATATATATATATATATATATATATATAAATTTAGGTTTATTTATAGTTTTTGACTCCTTATTTTTCCTTATCCATGAAATTATTCTCTTTATTTTAAATTTCAACAATTTTAGTTCCATTATTTTTTATTTAAAAAATTATGGTCTCCCTCTTATACTTTTATACTTAAAATGAATAATATTTTCACTTTTGAAATGACAAATTATTTGTAAAAAATGACAAATCATCGTATATAAGTTCATTATTGAATTTTGTAGATAAAAATAAAAGTTAAAAAACAAAAAATCTCTTTGATTTATTTTCTATAAAAATATCTGATAGGAGAACTAATATTGTTTGAATTTAAAATAGGGGGACTAAATGTTTGAATATAATATTGGGGACTAATTTCATGAATTAGACAAAATAGGGAGACGAAAACTATAATTTAACCTTAAATTTTAAATGAAATATTCAAAGTCATTAATTTAAATTAATAAAAAATAAAATTTTCTTTTTAAATTTATTGATTAAATAATTTATCTAATCTATATTAAGTCCAAACCCATTACATGTTAAATAAATATAAAAGTAAAGCTTATCTATAGGAGATAAAAAAAATAATTATGTTTATCAATAAATTCAATATATAAAATATATTTTACCATAATGTTAATAATTTACATAATTATAGAACTATATAACTTAGTCAATATATATAATTTATATATTTATATAATTACATAACTTAAATAAATTATATATAATGATTAATTTATATATGAGAAGAGTTATATTTACTCCAAGAGTAAGTTATTATAATTTTCTCAACATCTTGACCATTAATTCTGTTCTATCTAAGGGTTAAAAATAATAAGAAATAGTTTTCACTCTCCACATTTAATTATTATTATTTTTAACCATTAGATTGAAAATAATAAATGGTCAAGATGTGGAGTAAATTAAAATAACTTACTTATGGAGTAAATATAACCGTCCTCTTTATATATATATATATATATATATATATATATATATATATATATATATATATATATATATATATATATATATATATATATATATATATATATATAACATATTCTATGAGAGTGATATTTTTATGTGAGGATATGAGAATAAGTCTGAATCAATTGATTTTAAAATAAATGGTGGAGATTGTCGCAAGCTCCCGAAAATAAACAGAGTCGCCACTAATATATTTATCCTATCGAGGGAAAAGAATATCAGAAATATATAAATTTATAAATCATATATATTGACTAAATTATATAATTCTATAATTATATAAATTACTTAAATTGTGGTAAAATATATTATATATATTTACTTTATTGATAAACATATTTTTTTTTTATCTCCTATAGATAACCTTTAAATATAAGCTCCCGAAAATAAACAGAGTCGCCACTAATATATTTATCCTATCGAGGGAAAAGAATATCAGAAATATATAAATTTATAAATCATATATATTGACTAAATTATATAATTCTATAATTATATTAATTACTTAAATTGTGGTAAAATATATTATATATATTTACTTTATTGATAAACATAATTTTTTTTTATCTCCTATAGATAATCTTTAATTTTATATTTATTTAACATGCACTGTGTTTGGACTTAATATATATTAGATAAATTATTTAATCAATAAATTTAAAAAGAAAATTTGAATTTTTATTAATTTAAATTAATGACTTTGAATATTTCATTTAAAATTTAAGGTTAAACTATAGTTTTTGTCTCCCTATTTTGTCTAATTCATGAAATTAGTCCCCCAATATTAAATTCAAACAGTTAGTCCCCCTATTTTAAATTCAAACAATATTAGATCTCCTATCAGATATTTTTATAGAAAATAAATCGAAGAGATTTTTTGTTTTTTAACTTTTATTTTTATCTATAGAATTCAATAATGAAATTATATACGATGATTTGTCATGTTTTAAAAATAATTTGTCATTTCAATAGTGAAAATATCTTTCATTTTGAGTATAAATGTATTAGAGGGAGACCACAATTTTTTAAATAAAAAATAGTGGAACTAAAACTGTTGAAATTTAAAATAAAGAGATTAATTTCATGGATTAGGAAAAATAGGAAGACAAAAACTACAATTAAACATATATATATATATATATATATATATATATATATATATATATATATATATATATATATATATATATATATATATATATATATTCTATGAGAGTGATATTTTTATATGAGAATATGAGAATAAGTCTGAAGCAATTGATTTTAAAATAAATGGTGGAGATTGCCGCACGCTCAAGAAAATGAACAGAGTCACCACTAATATATTAATCCTATCGAGGGAAAGGAATATCAGAAAACCTGGAATAAAGAAAGGATAAGAGAAGGCCTTACGACCAAAGATCGGGTAAGAAGTCGGTTACGCAAGAGGAAGGTATTAGCACCACTCACGTCTGTGGTACTCCACAGGATCCACTTATGTTTGTTCTATTCTAAGGATTTGTTAATCTAAAGCTTAATGCTAAGGGAATGCATGCAAATGAAAGGAAAGAAACACGTGGAAAATAAGGTTTATAAATAGTTGTGCTCGCTTAGGCCCCGCGACCTAATGCCTACGTATCCTTTTCAAGAATCAGAGCGCCATAGTTCGGCTCTTTAGTTTTTGTTTTGTTATAGGTTTGTTAATAGTTAGTTTCTAGTGTGAAATCTCATCCGATTTTCTTCTTTAATCCCCTTGTGAGAACTCCTTCTAATATTCTGTTAATGATTTCTTTTGTTCACTTCTTCTGTATTTTCAAGCTTCTCCAAAATTACTTGAAGACTTAGTTTTGATGAAGACAACATATTTAAAAAAGGATGAGCAAAGAAAAATGGATAGAAGACCAAGACTTACAACTTTCATGAAGATTAAAGACTTGGTTTGATTGATTTTCAAATATTGGTTCAAAATTAAAACTTCTTTACGTTGATATGTTTTAGTGCTCAAAAGATACACTTTCATAAAAATTCATTATCAAAATTTCATACAAATCCATACCATAAAGTCCTAGTCCTTAAAAATCATGTTTTTAGCATCTTTAGTATGATGTAACCGGTTACCAAAAACATGTAACCGGTTACATTGCTGGTAGTAACTTTTCCTCTTTGTTATTGTCTCTTTCAACATGATGTAATTGGTTACATCATTTAGGTAACCGGTTACATGTTCGTGAATTTGAAATTTTTAGGCATAACGTAACCATGTAACCGGTTACATCCTTTAGGTAACCGGTTACATCTGAACCAATGGCAATTTTTCTGGCTGTTTTGAATCCAAATGAATTTGTCTTTCAAGTCTTTAACCATTTCATTGTTCCATCAAAATGCAACCATTCTAAAAGGTGTAAAGTCACCTATAAATACAATACATTTTCAGATTTTATTTTTCCACCTCTTTCATAATATTCACAACATTTTATCTCACAAATATTTTCAAACAAAGTGTTCCATGTTCTTCAAATTTCATTGAGAAATTTTCTGCATTACTACATATTATTTCAGAAAAATATTCTCATACATTCATATACATTGAGCACTAACATATCCTTGTGAATTTTTTTATTTGAAAGGGAAGATCAATCAAGTGATTGATATATTATTCATATATCTTCAAAAAAACTCTTGTAAAAACTCTAACATATTGGTGATTACTTATTTTCCAGGATTGTTGGAATTAAGTCTGTGCATTGAAGAAGATTGTTCTTCTTGAACTTAGTGGTGAAGATCGTAAAGGTTTTAAGAGTCTTTGATCTTTTTATAGTTTAGATAGTAAAGCATCACATTTGGTGTGGATAAGCTTGTACAACCATTCTAACTATAGTGAAATCTCTTTCGTGTTGAAAGGGGACTGAAGTACTTCGGATTGTGAGAGGAACCTGTAACGCCTCGAATTTAATTAATTATTTAATTAAATTAATCAAGGATTTATTTATTGGAATTGGTCGAAGTTTGAGAAATTATCGGTATTATTATTAGAGGCGTATTAGGAATAATATGTTGATTTGAGTTGTTAAGTTGATAAGTCAGTTTAGTAGGAGAAATATTATAAGAAATAATATTAGTGATGGTTTATTTAGAAAGATAGTAGAATTATATGAAATCATTTGTTTAGGTGGGCTTAAATTGTTAGGTTGGAAGAAGTAATATTGGGAGTGTAGAAATTAAGCCCAATAGACTAATTAGAATTATAGTATTATTTTGATAAAATAAGTGAGGGAGAATTATTAGGATTTGATACCATAGAAATAAAATTATTAGGTCACGCAGCAAGAGCAAGTAGAGGCACAAGAATTTTTGGAGAAAAAGTCGCTACGGTTGATTTGCGGTGGAATTTCGAAGAGAAGAATCAAAGAGGCGAAGTTTGGAAGTTGCGGCAGTTGGAAAAATTTGACCGAAATTTGTAGAACGGACTCAGAATATAAGGTAGGGGTGGGGTTATTTCTATATAAACGGGGATATGATGGACTGTATGTGGGATTTAGGGAATTTTAGTATCTCTTCGTATACTTTTAATTGTTCCGTGAATTTGCTAAAAATTGATGTTTGGAATTTGTGTGAAACGTATGTTGCTATGTGATTAGTAATTGACTCTGTGATGTCTGTGATAATTTGAATAAATTTGAATTTGGGATTGATGATGAATTTTCTGGGAAGTAGAAATAGTTCGTGAGTTAAAAGTTCAGACCGGAATTAATAAACCAAGTCTTGGAAGAAGAAAAAAACGGGACGGGTGGCCCAATTGCTATGGACGGGCTCCGTTTGGTTGTATGTAGTCCCTCTTGGGACGTGTGTTATATAGGGCGGGGGTCATAACACAAATATTAGTGGTTGCCATATACTCTTTTATTTTAAACTGTAGTGAAATAAATAAAATATAAGTGTTATTGTAGATAACACATATAATAGTTAAGTAGCAACTATTATATAAGCATTAAAACTACATCTATAATCATTTGGAATATACACTGTAGCGTAACATACAAATTGAAATCAACATATATGCACGGTAGCGGAGATTTAAATTGAAAAGTCTGTTTCAAGTTTATTAATATGTAATATTTCTTTAGTTTATAATTAATTATCATAATAAGAATCAAATCTTATAAATATAATGTTATTTTAAGAGTTTTAGAATTAGAGATAAATAATTAGATTAACGAGTTAATTTAAGTTAGTTTCAATTTCGAGGGAATTATCGATAGAGTTGTCAGAGTTGCTTTCGAGTTGTTTAGAGCTAAATCTGATAAACCGTATGTAGCGGGGAAAATATGAGATCGAAGCCATAGGAATTGACTCGACTCAATATTTCAGTGAAAGGCTCCACCGCGCTTTAATATTTTCAAAGGAAAAGGAAAAAGAATGAAGAAAACCCAAAGTTTAAAACAAGAAAGAGATCTTAGGTACGGGTGTTGATTATACAAGGGGAAAGTTTTAAGCCTCCCTCATATCTGTGGTACTCCACAGGAACCCTTTTGAAAATTTGTGTCGTGTGTGTTAAAAAAGGGTTTGTTTTATTTTTAAATTAAGCTCGGCAAAGCATTAAGCCTTGTGCCAACATACATCCTCGGTGCAATGGAGAAGTCAGAGCTAATGTAGTTCCGCTTAAAAGGGAAAAATGTTTAAAAACCGAATAAACACTTTATCGTCGTCGGAGAGAAATACTCAGCCATTGATCTTGAGCATGAGAACAAACGAGTTCTTTGCATCGCAAATGAAAGAAGGGCTCCAACTCGGATAAAAGTCAACGAGTATGCCACTAACTCTTTCACACGGAAAAGATCTTATTATATCAATTAATTTCAAAATCGTGGGGTATCGCCACTCGTTTCAACAATTAGTCGTGTCTAAACTTTTGAAGAAAAGGCCACTAAGGGGCAAAAGATATTTTTAAAGAAAAGATTTTAAAAAGGATTACAAACATAAGAAGGTTTTGGAAAAAGGGGGGAATATTTTGAAAATCTAAGAAAGGGGCAAGAGACGAAGAGGCTATCCTAGTACGTAAAATAAAAGCTAAGGAAAGAAACGGTCTAACCGAAGAAGAAACCAACACTTGACATTAAGAGTCAAGGTATATTTCTCATCCATTGGACTATCAATACTAAACCAACACATTACTACTTGGGGATCCATATGAACTTATTATTTTAGCACCACTTTAAATTAAGCACATAAAATTCTGACGAGAATCAGGCAAAGTAACGACTATTTTCGGGTAAAATCCTTATATCAATGCCTTGGAATTAACCATCAAGGGCTTTCAAGGAAATACCTGCACACACAAACAGACAACAATCCAATGCTAGACAGACACAATAACAACAGAGTAACAACATCATAACAGGGTCCAGAGGTACTAAGTCCATAAGTCCAAGTCTCCAAAATGCTCGGGATAGTAACCAATAGTCCATAGGGCCTTAAGTGTTTTTTAAGATTTTTATTGTTTATTAGTGTTTTAGCACAAAAATTGAGTATGGTCCAAGTGGATAAAAAGAAAATAGCGGAAACATAAACATAGCGTCCAAATGGACAAAGAGAAAATAGCGGAATGTAAACGCCCAAATGGACAAAGAGAAAATAGCGGAAACATAAACATGATGAAATGATAAAGTAAAGTAATAAGGCGAGAAATATAATAAAATGCGGAAATTAAAGTCAATTGTTAGATGTTAAAGATAACCATCTTGAAACTTGTCAAGTATGTTATCAAAGTTAGTAGTAAAGATCGATGGTAAGTGAAGGATGTTCTCGGATTTAAATTCAATGGAAATTTATCCGAAGCTTGATAAAATCATAGCGACTACACGATAAACTTCCATAAGTCTTAAATCAACCGCATACAATTCTCTTCCATGTTTGATCTTTTTTTATTCGGGACACGAAATGTTGCGCTATGTTAAGTAGATCACCAAGTGATTTATATAGAAATCACCCTACAACGAGGCCGATCAAAACTTTATGTGCTAATGCATGCGAGAGAAGCGATATATAGATCACTCTCCGAAAGCAATACTGCACGAAAAGAAAATAGGTAACGATCTAGTCTTTACCAAGAATCCATAAGAATTCTCAAGGTATTAAGGCTTTCATCGATCCAAAGAAAAAATAAGGAGAAGAATAATAATAATGCATAAAAAAGAAATCACTCACACTATCATTAATATCATTCATCTAATATTATGGATTTGGTCATTTCAAACCTATCAACATCCTAGATCCAATGATATTAATGAAGTGGAGGAAGAACGAAGGCAAAACAAGCATAAAAACACAAAAAAAAAACATTCTGCCTCAGTGGAAATTGATTTACCTCTATAGGAAATCAATTTCCTGAGTGTAGATTTCAAATCTGACTCAAAAAACAGAGTGGAAATCGATTTCCCTCTGTAGGAAATCAATTTCCTGCGCACAGTTTTCAAAAAACAACATTTAGAAGCATGAAACTTGATTTAAGCAAATATACAAACACCTTATGATCACATATCAATTGGAGCACGGAATTTTCATCAATTCACCATCAAATAGGACCAATGTAGAATCAAAGATGCATTGAACACAAGCAACAAAGATCTACATCTTAGAGTTTAGAATTTTACCACTTCTTGAACAAAATCTTGGAATAGCTTCAGAAATAAGCACCAAATGAGTAGATCCTTCAAAATTGGAGATGAACAAGTAAAGAAAAGAGTGAAATGAAGGGTTTAGTTCAAATCTAGCAAGATTCAGGGTGAATCTTACTAATTCTATAAAAATGAACTTTGGGTGAGGGTTTTGGAAAGGATGAGAAGTGAAAATGCAAGAATTTCTTTAGCTCTCCAAGCTTGTAAAATGAGGGAGTGGAGGCCTCTATTTATAGAATTGGAGCAATAGTAGTGGCAATTTGGTCATTGTGTCTTTGGTAATTAATCTTGTGTTTAATTGATGTTTAATTGGTAAAATGGGGTTAATGAAGGGAGTCAATTTTGGCGAGGTGGAAAATTGGTAAAATGACAAAAATGATCAAAGAAAATAGGTGCCAAAATGATGTCATGCTTCCCTCTCTATTTTTTTTGAATTTTCGCCCTAGGAAATCAATTTCCCATATGGGTAAATCGATTTCCATCTTCAAATTTTCAAAATTTTTCTTCTTGCACTGTTTTGATTCTTGCTCGACCTCTCTCCTGCAAAACACAAACAAAGGATACAAAATGCATATTTTTGGATTTTGATTAGTATAAAACAAATTAAACAGAATTAGGTGCCTGATAGTTCCCCTCATAGACGAAGCGAGCAAAACACCTAAAATAGAACTTCAAAGTGAAGCTCTTGATTAATGATTGAGATATACATAATGTATGATCTTAAGGTCAAAAATTGGGGTATGACAGATGCCCCTATTTAAGTTTCTTCGATCCAGAGATACGATGATTGTAAATCTTCGTTTTGACGAGATTGAAGAGACTTAAATATATAAAAACACATAATTTTTGATCCTAAGATGTAATGCAATGTTTAATGAATGTATTTGATGATGATGAAACAAGAAACCACTGAGGGAGGAAAAGGAACTCCACTGGGGAAATAAATGTCTTGCGGGAAGAACTCCACTGGGAAAATGTTAGCTGGAGATTTCGATTGAAGAAAATATTCTTTGAAGAATTAGAGTTCAAAGAAGAATGACTTCTGATGGCCATTCCGAGAATAACTGGCTTCTGATGGCCATGTTCGAGGATGTTATTTAAGTTGAACTAAAGATGATTGAAATTGAAGCTAAATCGAGATAGATTATCTTCGAGACCTAAATGTTTCTCGAAATATGAAGAGTACTGAAGCTTAGCGTATTTCGTAGCATTCTCGTAAAGGATCATGTTGCCACGTATCGAAGGAGAATTCGGGCGGGAGGATTTGAATTTCGAACTAATATGTATAACCGAACGAGGAAAGATGGCGCCCCACTGATTCCTAAATGAAGGTACAACAAGAAAATTGTCAATTCGACCAGTGGAAGGGGAGATCAAGATCCCCCACAAGGGGAGGAATAGTAGCAGAAAGTACTACAAATGTTTTGACTTCTACGTCACAAGCGCAGGAGATACCCGATTCGACAGGGTTTGCGGCTATAGTTAGTTCCCAACCCATGCCCGAAAACACATCAGGGCCAACAGGAACAGTCCCAGTTTCCAGTTCGACCACCATGCCTCATTCTACAAGCACAAACGAGATACCACATTTCTCGACAAATGCCGCAAGTCAATTACATACCCCAAGACCATCCTCATCTGCATTCGAGGGTTGGAGACCTGGGAATCCTTATGGAATGCCGTATTCATATATGGCAGGATTACAAGGGGCAGGACCTACGTATACTGCACCTAGCGCAACGACATTTTCGCCTAATGTCGGTTCGATAGGTCAAAGCGCACAGAATACAGGCCTATCAGGCCAAATGCCTCTCTTAACTACCAATAGTCAAGCAACATTTAGGCAGGAAATGGATGCAAGTAACCACGATATGCTAGGTGTTCTTGCTAGAGAATTGAGGTCAATCTTTACTCCATTAGTAGCAAACATTACCAGGACTAACCAGGATAATGTAGAAACATACAAAAAAATATCTTCACAAATAGGTCGAATGACAGATTTCTTAGGAGTCCCTCAAACTAGGCGAAGAAATAACCAGTCTACCTATCGAGAAGGTGACCCGATCTTAGAACGCGTTCAAGATGTAGTTCCGCCACCTAGGCAGGTGATCGGTCACCATTTCTAGTAAGTTTCCGCACCTTTTTCCGACCAAAAGTCATAATCTTGGTAACACTATGTGGCATTGTTATAGGTTTTTATATAAGTTTCTTAATTTTTCGGTTGTTTGAGTTTTTGCATGTTAGTGTGTTTTAAGTTTTATAAAAGTTCCATTTTATGCGTTGGTTGTTAGTTTGTTGTTGGCCAGGTTGATCCAGGAAGGAGATAGGAACTTAGGACACTCCTGGGCGAAAAAGAAGCTGAAAGAGCCAAAGATGAAGGTTCACACGGCCACCCGTGTGCATGCACACGGGCCGTGTCAAAAGATGGCTGGAAAGATGTTTTTGGAAAGCAAAACAGAGGTTTCACACGGGCACCCGTGTTCCTGCACACGACCCGTGTGGAAAGATGCGTGGAAAGGCAATTTTGAGAGCTGACCTGAGGAACAACACGGGCACCCGTGTTCCTTCACACGGACCGTGTTGTTAGGCGCGGGCAGATATTCAAGTTTTGTAATTTTGAAAGCTTGGATCTCATTAAGGGTATTTCGGACCTTTCGGATACTGAGGAAGTGAGCCAACACTACTAAAACCTAACGGGAAGAAGGGTGGAGGCATCTTGGATCATTGAGCATAGAGAATTACAGAGAGAGAGCAATCAAGGGTTTTGGAAGAGATCTTCAAGAGCACTCGCGATTGGAGATCATATCGACCGATAATTTCTTGTAATGACTACGTTTACTCTTGTTATTTTCTTACACACTATGAGTAGCTAAACTCTTATTATGCTAGGGTGATGTCCCTAAATCTTTTCATGTAATGACTTGTTAAAACCGTTGTTGATGAATTTGATGTTTTTATAAATTGAGTTTATGATTCAAAGTTTTTAATGCTTTATTATATTGGAAAATATTTTATTGATCTACGGTTAGGGTTAGGCGTGACACACCTTCCTAATGCATTTTGAATTGAAACACTACCGATAAATCGCTTAGGAATAAGGATTTTACTGTAGTGATCATCCATTCTAGATTACAATGCATAATGCTTTAATACTAAATTCAATTATTGAGGAATTGAAATTGACTTTTAAGTATTAAAAAGTTCTCCACTAAGGAATTAGGGAAAACTATTTTATAGAATTGATACTCAATTGTAGTCACATCTTTTCGTGAACAACGGTGTTCTCAAGGGGTTACGTAAGATTTATACATCAACCTAGCATGTCTTCTCATTTGTGTACCAAATCATCATTTACTTATCGTTGTCAATTATAAACAGTTATTCAGTTTTTATCAAACCAATCAAAAACCCAACCATAGTTTTTTGTTCAATTGAAATTGAGTCCTGGCTTATATTTTCTCCGCAGTCCTTGTGATCGATACTTGGATAAATCTCCACTTTAATAACTACATCGGTAAAAAGTAGTACACTTGCTATTTTCCGATCAAGTTTTTGGCGCCGTTGCCGGGGACTGCCAAACTATAAGCCGAACTTTAAGTCAATTGAAATTTTGTTGCTCTGCGACCAAAATTTTATTTTTATTCGTTATTTTAATTTCATTGCAGTTTTGTATCTGTTCTAACTGTTGTCTAACTGTTTATGCGAGGTCAGACCTCAGCTAAATTTTCCTTTGACACAGAACCAGAAAGAGCTCTGCACGAGAGACGCCGCAAGGCGAGAATTGAAAGACTGGCTGTACCAAGTGCAAGTCTTAGTGTTCCACATCAGGAAAGCGACGACGAAGTGTCTGTGCATTCGGAGCACAACGACTCTGACTTTGACAGGGAGGTAGTTCAGGAACCAGTTAACATGGCTGCAAATCAACCTCCTGCGGAGAGATTGTTAGGGGACTATGGAGGGGCAAATGCTCACCCCAACCGGATGACTATTGTTAATCAACCCGTGAATGTGGCACATTTTCAATTGCATCCATCCACCATTCGCCAGTTAGAGAGCAAGCCGTTCTCCGGAAGAATAAACGAGGATGCAAATAAGCATCTTCAGAGATTTCTCACTACGACAACTTCGTTGAAGATTGAAGGTCATTCAGAGGAGGCCAAGAGACTTGTTATGTTCCCGTTTACACTTACTGATGACACAGAGGAGTGGTTTTACTCACTTCCGGCTGCAAGTATCACGACATGGCAAGAGATGGAAACAGCATTCCTCAATGAATATTTTCCTGCGTCGGTGTTTATCCGAAAAAGATACGATATTGTAAATTTCAAACAAAAAGAGGGGGAATCATTGGGGGATGCATACAAGAGGTTCAAAAGGTGTTTGACTGCATGTCCTACTCATAACATGGACGCTACCGAGCAGATGCAGAATTTCGTGAATGGTTTGCGGCTTAAGACAAAGCAGCTTATTGATACCGCTGCTGGTGGTTCAACCAATTTTGCTACAGCCACTGTTATGAAAAGGATCATAGAGGCAATTGCTGCTAATGAGCACCTTGAGTTGTATGATCGAACCATGAGCCAACCGGAGGGCAAAATTGATTTGAAATTGCCAGAGCAGGTTGTTAAGATGGAGGATCAGATTGCTGCAGAGGTAGAGAGAAGGTTAAAAAAGATGAATATTGGAACTCAGACAGTGGCACAGGTGGAACCAGTTAAAGAGGTTCTTTGTGAAATATGTGGTGGACCGCACTTTGCGATGCATTGTGTGGCAACTCAAGAACAGGTTGAGCAGATTCATATGTTGAGGCAGAATAATCCTTATGCCAACACATATAATCAGGGGTGGAAAAATCATCCGAATTTCTCATGGAAAGACCAGCAAGGAAACGTCCAGAAGCCGGTTCAAGGCCAACAACCATATCAACCTCAGACTCAACAATACCAACCACAGGGGCAACAATATCGTCTGCAACAACAACCATACCAGCAACCTCAACAACAATACCAACCATAGGGTCCAAGAAAGGCGGATTGGGAAATTGCCATTGAAAAGATGGCCGCTCAAAGCTCCCAATTCCAAGAAGAGACACGAAGCAATTTAAGGAACACCGGAGCCTCAATCAAGAACCTTGAAGTGCAAATGAGTCAAATTGCTCAACACCTTGCAATTCCGCAAGCACCAGGAGCCCTCCCAAGCGCGACTGTTACTAATCCTAAAGACAATCAAAAAATCAATGTCGTCACTACACGGAGAGGGAAACCACGTGAAGTAGTGGAAAAGGATTCGGAGAGTGAGGATCAATTGCTTGAGGTGGAGCTGGACATAAGAGAGAATGAGGAAGTGGAAGAAGAAGTGGTAACACCAGCACCGGTTACGAAAGAAAAAGTGTTAACACCAACACCAGAAATCAAGCTGCCTTACCCTCAAAGAAACAAGAAAAAGGGGCAGCAAGAAAAGAATTTTGAGAAGTTCCTGGAATTATTCAAAAAGCTGGAGCTGAATATTCCGTTGTTGGAGGCACTTGAGCAAATGCCCACCTATGCCAAATTCATGAAGGATATCATCGCTAAAAAGCGAACCATTGCAGATCATCCCATTATTCTAACAGAAACTTGTAGTGCTATTTTGCAAGGCCTGAAGATTCCAGTGAAAAAGAAGGATAAAGGAGCAGTTACTATCCCTTGCACTATTGGAGATAGATCTTTCAAGAGAGCTTTAATTGATCTGGGGGCAAGTATCAGTCTCATGCCTCTATCCATCTACAAAAAGTTGGGAATTGGTGCAATCCAAGACACTCGGATGACTCTCCAATTTGCAGATCATTCGGTCAAGCGACCTTACGGAGTAGTCCAAGACGTCCTTGTGAAAGTGGATAAGTTTGTGTTTCCGGTAGATTTTGTAATTCTTGAAATGCCAGAAGATGAAGAGATGCCGATAATTCTGGGACGACCATTCTTGGAAACCGGGAGAGTCATGATAGATATGGATGGGGGTACTCTTACTTTGAAGGTTTATGATGAAGAGTTAAAAATCAATGTTCATAATACCATGAAGCATAAAGAGGATATTGGCACCAGTAGCAATATACAAGTGCTCGAACAAGTGGTAGGAAGTAACCATGTGGAGAGTGTATCGCAATTACCTCTCGAAAGAGTTTTGAGCATGTCAATTTTTGGGGAAAATGAAGAAACCAATGATAATGAATTAGAGGTGGTATCAATGTTGGAGACTCAACCTATTTTTAAAGGTTCCCGAGCACATAGGTGGGAAGATCTAAGGCAACCAATAGCATTGGGTTGTAATGAAGAAAAGCCAAAAAGTTCAGAATTGAAACAGCTTCCGGAGAATCTTAAATATGTTTTCCTTGATTCTGAAGAAAAATGTCCCGCCATCATTAGCTCTAGTTTGAAAAATATACAAGAGGACAAGTTAATTGAAGTTCTGAAAAAGTTCAAGGGAGCTATTGGTTGGAAAATTGAAGACCTCAAGGGAATAAGTCCTACGATGTGCATGCACAAAATTCTCATGGAAGAAGATCACAAACCGGTGGTGCAGCCTCAAAGGAGATTGAACCCAGTTATGAAGGAGGTAGTGAGAAAGGAAGTCGTGAAGCTGTTAGATGCAGGACTTATTTACCCGATATCAGACAGTTCATGGGTGAGCCCTGTTCATGTGGTACCTAAAAAAGGAGGTACAACGGTGATAGCTAATGAAAAGAATGAGTTGATTCCTACCAGAACGGTCACTGGGTGGCGGGTGTGTATAGACTACAGAAGACTAAATTTGGCCACAAGAAAAGACCACTTTCCATTGCCATTCATTGACTAAATGTTAGAAAGATTGGCCGGGCATGACTACTATTGTTTTCTGGATGGGTACTCTGGATACAACCAAATTGCGGTTGCACCGGAGGATCAAGAGAAGACAGCATTTACTTGCCCCTACGGTATCTTCGCTTATAGAAGGATGCCGTTCGGGTTGTGTAATGCCCCAGCGACATTCCAAAGATGCATGACTTCTATTTTTGCTGATATGCTTGAAAAGCATATGGAAGTCTTCATGGATGACTTCTCTGTTTTTGGTTCCTCCTTTGATAACTGTCTGGCTAACCTTTCACTTGTTTTGCAGCGATGTCAAGAAAGTAATCTGATCCTAAACTGGGAGAAGTGCCATTTTATGGTACGAGAAGGCATTGTTCTTGGTCACAAGATCTCCCACAGGGGAATCGAAGTTGATCAAGCTAAGGTGGAGGTTATCTCAAAATTACCACCACCTGTGAATGAGAAAGGTATTCGGAGTTTCCTAGGCCATGCGGGATTCTACCGTAGGTTCATAAGGGATTTTTCAAAGATAGCCAAACCGCTGACCACTTTGTTGGTTAAAGACAGGACTTTTGTATTCGATAAAGAGTGTGCCGATGCATTTGAGACACTGAAAAATAAACTAGTGTCGGCACCTATTGTGATTGCCCCTGATTGGTCTCTACCCTTTGAGATCATGTGCGATGCTAGCGACATTGCAGTGGGGGCTGTACTTGGACAGCGGAGAGAAAAATTGCTTCATGTTATTTATTATGCCAGTCACGTTTTGAACCCTGCACAGATCAATTATGCAACTACCGAGAAGGAGTTGCTAGCTGTTGTGTATGCCTTTGATAAATTCAGGCAATATCTGTTGGGTTCGAAAGTGATTGTTTACACTGACCATGCTGCTTTAAAATATCTCTTTGCCAAGCAGGATTCGAAACCCAGACTCCTGAGGTGGATTTTACTTCTCCAAGAGTTCGATGTAGAGATTCGCGACAAGAAAGGGTGTGAGAACACTGTTGCAGATCACCTTTCGCGGATGTCACCCATTGAGGAGACTGAAGAGCGGCGTCCAATAAAGGATGAGTTTGCTGATGAACACATCCTAGCTGTTATTGGAGTGCCTTGGTTTGCTGATTACGCAAACTACCTAGTTGGCGGTATAATACCTGACGATTTTGATTCTAACCGCAAGAAAAAGTTTGTTCATGATTGCAGGTTCTATCTATGGGACGACCCATACCTGTACAAGAGAGGAGTAGATGGATTGATACGACGATGTGTGCCTGAGGAGGAGCAAAGGGATGTGCTGAGAGCATGTCATGACTCTGAATATGGAGGGCATTTCAGTGGGGATCGTACTGCATCCAAAGTTTTGCAGTCAGGATTATACTGGCCATCATTGTTCAAGGACTCCCAAGAGATGGTAAAGGAATGTGATAAGTGTCAGCGTACTGGGAACATATCAAAAAGAAATCAAATGCCCCAGAATTTTATGTTAGAGGTGGAGTTATTCGATGTGTGGGGAATTGACTTCATCGGTCCGTTTCCACCGTCATTCGGGAAGAACTACATATTAGTTGCAGTGGACTATGTCTCGAAATGGGTGGAGGCGGTAGCTTTACCAACTAATGATGCGAAGGTGGTAGTTAAGTTCTTAAGAGAAAACATATTTTCAAGGTTTGGAGTGCCGAGAGCGCTAATAAGTGATGAAGGAACTCACTTCCTCAATCACCTCATGGAGAAACTCCTTCAGAAGTACAATGTGAAGCATCGGATAGCCACTCCTTACCACCCTCAAACTAGTGGTCAGGTAGAGGTGTCTAATAGACAGCTCAAACAAATTCTAGAGAAGACGGTGAGTTCGTCACGAAAGGATTGGGCAACAAAGCTAGATGATGCGTTATGGGCTTACCGAACGGCATTCAAAACGCCCATCGGGATGTCACCATACCAACTTATCTACGGAAAAGCATGTCACCTGCCTTTAGAGCTTGAACACAAGGCATTTTGGGCAACTAAATTCTTGAACATGGACTTGTCTCTAGCAGGAAATTCTAGAATCCTACAGTTGCATGAGTTAGAAGAGTTTCGGAATCGTGCGTACGAAAATGCCAAGGTTTACAAGGAACAGACCAAGAAGTGGCACGATAGGAGGATCCAGAAAAAAGAGTTTTGGGAAGGACAGCTGGTCCTTCTGTACAATTCCCGCTTGAAGCTATTTCCGGAAAAATTGAGGTCCAAATGGTCGGGACCATTTGTGGTTCATAAGGTGTTCCCTTACGGTGCAGTTGAAATCAAGAATCAAGCTAATGGAGACATCTTTAAAGTTAATGGGCAGAGATTAAAGCCATATTTCCAAGGTCAACCAGTTGGACAGGTTGATGTCATTCGTCTTACTTAGTAGGACGATGGACCGTCGAGCCATGCGACGTTAAACGAAGCGCTCCGTGGGAGGCAACCCACGTTTGTTTCATTTAACTTTCGTTTTCTTTGTTTTATTTCGTTTATTTTATAGGTGGTAGAGTTTGGACCGGTAGACGCAACTCAAGTAAAAAGGCACGGAGAGTGTCCATTTTTGATGCATAGAAGACCATCAACACGGGCACCCGTGTGCAGAAACACGGCCCGTGTTGAAGACAGAATGCAGGGAAAAAAAAGAGATTGAAAAGGAGCTTCAGCACCAGCAACACGGGCGCCCGTGTGCAGCAACACGGCCCGTGTTGCCCCTCAGCACGCCTCTATGAAACCAAACAGCCTTTTCACACGGCCACCCGTGTGCAGCCACACGGACCGTGTGGGCTATGCGGGTCAGATTTTTCAAATTTTTTTTTAAAACCCCATGTGGGCCCCTTCTACATTATAACATTCTTCTTCTTCTTTACACTCATTCTCCCACTTTTCTTTCTCATCTTCCATTAAACCCTAGCCTCCACCTTCACTAAACTCACTCTACCACCATCAACCACCCATCTAAACACTATAGTGCCTTCACAAAAGTTGTTCTACTCTTCATCCTCTTCACTTCTATCGGTTTAGTTTTTGATTTTGTGCAATTTTATTTTTCCGAATTTTTGCTTGTGGTATTTGTGTTTTCTTGTTAATTTTTTCTTGCAGAGCTATTACAATGCCTCCCCGAAAGACAACCCAATGCCGCAATGTTCGGGATGATTTTGCCGAACCCTCCCAACCGAGGCAGCGGGTCCGTCGCGCTCCTAGTCGCGCAACCGTTCGTAGCGGGACACAAGAGGAAAATGCCCATGGTATTACGTTTGCCCTTCCTGAGCACAAAGCAAGGTATGATATTTTAGTGCAACGTAAATTGCTCCCGACTAGATATATTTGTGATGACACTCTTACCAAGTTAGGCCTTAAAGATGAAGTCTACCGGATGTTTCACATCGGAATGTTGCCTTTTATGCTGTTTGAGGCACCGACTTATGAGGGCCTAACTCTGGAATTCCTGAGCACTGTAGAATTCAAATTGAGACACAAATGGAATGGCTCCGAAATGGAGTATTTTGGTGATCTAGAGTTTTATATGTTTGGACATAAGCACTTGTTGTCTGTGGAAGACGTAGGGGAGGCACTGAAATTACCGTCCTCTGGACCGGGCGCCCCCCTGAAACTTTTCCTGCTTGTGAATTCTGGGAGGCCATCACAGGTGCAGCTGGGTACAATCCAAGCAAGGCTAAGGCCTCGGGGATTCATAACCCTTGTTTCCGTTATGCTCAGAAAGGTTTGGCTTTCACCTTGTTTGGGAGGGGAGATAGTACAGGGGTCTGTGCGAAAAGAGAGCTATTTTTGTTGCATAACATGATTGAGGTGAGTCGGGTGAATGTCGCTGCCTTTGCTGCTAACCACCTGAAGCAGGTTGGTTATGCTTCTTGCAGAGAGATTTCAGTTGGGGGAATGATCTCTCAATTGGCTGAGCACTTGGATTATGGCCACTTGTTGAATGATGAACCTTCATTACCGGGTAAGAAAATTGATTTGCAAACTCTTGTAAATCAGAGGATGATTGTAGTAAAGCCTGGGTACTTCTCACTAACTGTCCATGGACAGCATGTTATGGCACTACCTGCAACTGATACTGTTTCTATTGCAAATCGTGCTAACTGGTTGTATGTAGTTACAGGTGAGTTTATGGGTGAAAGCCCTCCACATGACCATAATTTTGCAGGTGACGACATGGAGGATGACCTCCCCGCCCAAGATCACCCTGTCCCGCCTCCTCGACAGTTTTTCCAGCACACTGTTGGATCATCTTCCATGACTCAGGATCAATGGGGGTGGGTACAAACGGAGATTGGCGCTCTCCGCACCGAGCAAATGCGACAGGGTGTTGAGTTTTTCAGACAAGGAGCTGTGGTGGATGATGTCCAAGAGATGATGCGACGCCTCATGTTGCACTTTCCTCAGGATCCTCCTCCTCCACCGCCTTATCAGTGAGCCTGGTAATCTCCGTCACACTGGAATTAAAACATTTGAGGACAATGTTTCGTTCAAGTGTGGGGGAGGTTTTATTTTATTGTTTTGCTTTCCGTTTTTGAATTCATAGTTTAGTTTGTTTAATTTGAACCATTGTCTTTTGTCTTTCTGTTATTGTGTTTATTTCAAGTTTGTAGTGCTGCCATGGTGTTACCAGGTTGGATACAAGTCGGAGGGGGGCAAATGAATAGATAGTGGTTGAACAACACATCTCACACTTGATCTCTACAGGCACCACGGAAGTTGACACAATCAAAAAAAAAAAGAAGGTAGGACGCAATGAGGAAACACTGAACCAAGAGAGAGTATGGTGAACTTTTGAGGAAAGGAAACTGCAGGACACCTAGAGCACTTTGAAGCATGCAAGCTTAACCTACTCGGTGAGATGTCAGAGCCAAATTCATAACATCCATATGAGAGTCCAGTCAGGTATGGCACTATTCACTTTGATTTTGCGTATTTTCTCATAACACAAGCACACTATGAAAGCGCACACTGAGGCAAGTTTTTTTTTCGTAACCCCGAGCCTTTCTAACCATCCCGTATGCATGTTATCCTTTGTTAACCCCCTTTGAGCCATAATGTTTGTTTTGTTCATTGTGTTAGTCTTTTTATCACCCGTTTTCTCATTGTTCATGTCATCGCTCGGCATTCATGATTAATCACTTGAAAGACACTAAAAAGATCTAAGTGTGGGGTTTTGAACCATTGAAAAAGGGGGGCAAGAAGAAGAAGAAAAAAAAAAGAAAAGAATATCTCATAGAAAAAAAAAAAGAGAGAGAAAAAGATGAATATGGATCTTGTGAAAACCAACAAAAAGAGGTTTAAATTTCAAAGCAGAAGAAGATATTTGCCCTGGTCCACTTTTAGTCTGGAAAAGGTTCAAACCCCATTCTTACGATTCAGATCAAAATGAGTAGAGAAGTGAATCCTATGTAATGCCGAGCACCTAAACCATTTGTTACCCCGTTCCTTGTTTACCCACCAAACCAAAGCCACGTTACAACCCTAAGACCTCATAAAGTATGTGCAATCTCTGTGTGTAGTGATTTGAGAATTTATTCAAAGTTGAAAGTAATATGCATGCCTTGATACTATGAGTGTAGACACTTTAACCCGGAGAGATTTTGTGAGAGTGTGAAAAGCTTGCAGGTGAAAAATGTGCTCGAAAGTGGGAATGCCGTTGATAGTCTGAAGAAGGAAACCTTAAACTCGATTGCTAAGTGTAGGAATCTTGCGAAAAACCTGGTTGTGTTGTGGAGAAAAGAGTCTCGTCGGTGACCTTTGTTTTGACTCGATACATCACTTGAGGACAAGCAATGAGATAAGTGTGGGGTTGTGATCGGTCACCATTTCTAGTAAGTTTCCGCACCTTTTTCCGACCAAAAGTCATAATCTTGGTAACACTATGTGGCATTGTTATAGGTTTTTATATAAGTTTCTTAATTTTTCGGTTGTTTGAGTTTTTGCATGTTAGTGTGTTTTAAGTTTTATAAAAGTGCCATTTTATGCGTTGGTTGTTAGTTTGTTGTTGGCCAGGTTGATCCAGGAAGGAGATAGGAACTTAGGACACTCCTGGGCGAAAAAGAAGCTGAAAGAGCCAAAGATGAAGGTTCACACGGCCACCCGTGTGCATGCACACGGGCCGTGTCAAAAGATGGCTGGAAAGATGTTTTTGGAAAGCAAAACAGAGGTTTCACACGGGCACCCGTGTTCCTGCACACGGCCCGTGTGGAAAGATGCGTGGAAAGGCAATTTTGAGAGCTGACCTGAGGAACAACACGGGCACCCGTGTTCCTGCACACGGACCGTGTTGTTAGGCGCGGGCAGATATTCAAGTTTTGTAATTTTGAAAGCTTGGATCTCATTAAGGGTATTTCGGACCTTTCGGATACTGAGGGAGTGAGCCAACACTACTAAAACCTAACGGGAAGAAGGGTGGAGGCATCTTGGATCATTGAGCATAGAGAATTACAGAGAGAGAGCAATCAAGGGTTTTGGAAGAGATCTTCAAGAGCACTCGCGATTGGAGATCATATCGACCGATAATTTCTTGTAATGACTACGTTTACTCTTGTTATTTTCTTACACACTATGAGTAGCTAAACTCTTATTATGCTAGGGTGATGTCCCTAAATCTTTTCATGTAATGACTTGTTAAAACCGTTGTTGATGAATTTGATGTTTGGGTTAATGAACTTTTTGGTCCCTCTAAATATTGCAGATTTCGATTTTAGTCCCTCCAAAATTTTCCTTTAAGAAATCGTCCCTTCAAAATTTTTCGTCTAAACTATTGGTCCCTAACGTCAAATTTGCTAGAGATTAGCTACGACTTTAGCCACCGATTAGCTACGAAATTTGACGTTAGGGACCAATAGTTCAGAAGAAAAATTTTGAAGGGACGATTTCTTGAAGGAAAATATTAGAGGGACTAAAAACGAAATTTGAAGTATTTAAAGGGACGAAAAAGTTCATTAACCCTTGATGTTTTTATAAATTGAGTTTATGATTCAAAGTTTTTAATGCTTTATTATATTGGAAAATATTTTATTGATCTACGGTTAGGGTTAGGCGTGACACACCTTCCTAATGCATTTTGAATTGAAACACTACCGATAAATCGCTTAGGAATAAGGATTTTACTGTAGTGATCATCCATTCTAGATTACAATGCATAATGCTTTAATACTAAATTCAATTATTGAGGAATTGAAATTGACTTTTAAGTATTAAAAAGTTCTCCACTAAGGAATTAGGGAAAACTATTTTATAGAATTGATACTCAATTGTAGTCACATCTTTTCGTGAACAACGGTGTTCTCAAGGGGTTACGTAAGATTTATACATCAACCTAGCATGTCTTCTCATTTGTGTACCAAATCATCATTTACTTATCGTTGTCAATTATAAACAGTTATTCAGTTTTTATCAAACCAATCAAAAACCCAACCATAGTTTTTTGTTCAATTGAAATTGAGTCCTGGCTTATATTTTCTCCGCAGTCCTTGTGATCGATACTTGGATAAATCTCCACTTTAATAACTACATCGGTAAAAAGTAGTACACTTGCTATTTTCCGATCAGCAGGTACCCGTCGAAAGAAATCAAGTAATAGATTTAGAAAATCAGAACTGAAGGACTAGTACTGTTCAACAAGAAGTTCCCTAAGAATAGCCCAGGCTAGTTGTAGTAGGCAGGGACGGACATCCAGACGAAGTATTACACATGGTTAGGAGAGACAATATGGCAACAGAAAATAATCTAACCACCATGATAGAAAGAATTATGGCCAATAATGGCCTTAATACCGGACTTCGACGTCCAAATTACACTTCCCCTATAGCGGAGTATATCATGCAAACGGAATTACCAAAAGGTACCAAAGTACCAAAATTTACGAAGTTTTCAGGGGATACTAGTTGTCATACCCCAAAATTTACCCGACATTATTCGCATCTGTCAATTTATTAAGGGCGTTAAAAATTAGGAGCCATAAGGTTTAATATATCTATTATTAAACTCGATCTCTTATAAAACCCCCTCATAAATCGGTCAAATGGAAATAAGGGTGTAAATAGTAAATCTTCCTAAATTACACCAGGCCCATTCACATTCTTCAAAGCCTTTTTATAGATATTAATTTTTCCAAAAAAAAGGTTAAGTTAATATTTATTTAAAGTTTTTTCTAAATTAATATGTTAATATTAAAGTTAATCTCTTTTATTAGTTGAGAATTGATATTGTTACACCAAAACTTGACAACTACACCGTATTTCATACGGTTTGGTTTTTTTATTATATTAAATAATTATTTTTTTATTTTTTTCAATGCAATTGAATACTTATCCTTGTTGTATTTTACCAGGTGTAACATACGGTGTACAATTTAAAGTGTATGCATAGCACTCCTCTTATTAGTTTTCTAGCTATTTTTGATTTTTTACTAGGTTTATTTCTATTTACTATTATTGGTTTCTTGTTATTTAATTATTACTATTATTTTAATATCATTATTATTAGGTCAATAATCAGAATTATTAGTTTTATTAGAGTTATCAAGATTAATTATGAGGCTCGTTAATGTTATCTGGTTTATTATTATTATTGTTAATAGTCATTAGAATTGGCATTAGTTGTGTTGATCTGGGTAATAAGCATTTGGTTTTAATACTTTTTTTGTTAATTCAACATAATATAGACCGAACTTGCCAAGTAAACTAGGATTATGGATCAAGGGTTATTGGGCCAAGCGTGGATTGGATACGGACCGGGTCAAACTGACCCAGGTCCTGTTCATCTTCTCTCCCAAACCTTCAGCGCCGCCCCTGTAACAGCCCGATTTTATTAGATATTTTATTTATTATCTTATTTGGGTGTTTTATTAAATATTTGTTTATTAAATTATTATGTGGTATTACTAATTAATTGAAACATCTAATTATATGCATATTTGTGTTTTATGGTTTAATTAGGTTATTAGTAGTATACTATGTATTGGGCCTAATTATTAATTGGATGGGTGGGTAATAACATAACTAAGCCCATTAAGAGAAAGATAGTAAGAAGAGGAAAACTAGGGTTTTAGAGATAACACAATTTGGGGGAAAGGAAGAGAAAGAAGAGAATAGAGGAGAAAGAACATAGAAGATAAGAAGAAGGAAATTGTAGATTTCTTGAAGAGGGTGGATTTAAGAGTTAGAGGTAAGGGTTTGAATCCAAGTTCTTATAGACTATATGATTGGGTAATGTTTTGTTGTGATTTTCTCTTCATCTTTACCATTTCATGGAAACATAGAAAAGTTAAGGTTTATGAACAAATGCATGAATTTATGATTTGAAATGTGTTTTTAATTGATGTTTGATGATGTTATGATGTTAGAAGATCCATAATATGTGTTGTGTTTGTGTTTATAACATGTATTATATGGTTGTTCGTGATGGTTGATGTTTTCCAACTTGATTGGGTTGAGTTTGGGGGTTTTTGGATGGGTTTCGTATGCTGTTTTCTGTGCTTGGGGTTTTCTGAAAATCGCCAGTTCGCGCCGCGAACCAGTGTTGGCGCCGCGAACCTCTTGGCAGAAACTTGGGAAAAACTGGATCTTCTCAGTTCGCGCCTCGACCCCTTGTTGGCGCCGCGAACTGCTTGGCAGAAAGTTAGGGATTTTTGAATTCGCTCAGTTCGCGCCGCAAACCCTGTTGGCGCCGCGAACCCTGTTTTACAGAACTTTTTCCAAACTTTGAAAGGCCATAACTTTTGATCTGTAACTCCGTTTTATGCGCCGTTCGAAGCGTTAGGAAGCTAATGAGATTGTCTATATGATAGGATAGAATTTATTGACACTTGTTTTATAAATTATGATGATAATTGAGAATAACATTTACCTATATGTGTATGTTATGGATGAATTGTGCATGATCAATGTTCATGGATGTATTATGTGATATGATAACCGTGAATTATGTGATTGAATTCTAAATGCTAGTTGATGTGGAATAGTTTAAATTGGATGTTAATATATGGATAACATGTGATTACTTATGCGTGTATTATGAAATAAGACTTGTGGTTAATATTCATATATGTGTTAAGTGATGTGATATCCATGATATGTTATAATGAATATAAATATACACTTATATGTACTATTTGAATGTGTCTTGTTGATAATGATCATTTTAAGGTGTATGTATTGAGATGTGGATTGAATACATGTAAATGCTTTTATGTGCGTTACGTTTTGGTATGTAATGAATAACAACTATTGGTAAGATGTGTGGTAATATATTCATGATGATTGTGACTGGATATATGATGGTTGTTATACCTTGTTGTAATTGTTAATTGTGTTGTGAATGTTGTGTACAATTGGCGGATAATTCATAGAGTTGGATTATTGTGGTATGCGGTAAGTTAAGATTGATGAGATAATCTTAATTGCATAAATTGTTGGTAATTGTACATACATTCATAGCATGGTCGGCTTTATGGTGGAAGTGGTGAAACCTGGGTTCACATGGTAAGAGACGTTGATCCTTGAATGGAAATAGGCGTAGAAGACGTGATCCTTAATTGGAGATAGGCGTATTGGCTTTGATCTTGTCCGGATCGGGAGCGTGGCTTGGATTCTAAACATTGAATCGGAAAGCGGTGAAACGTTGGGTTCACATTGGGTACCACATGCATAGAGTCACATGTCTTGCATTGAGTCACATTGGTGTTATGTGATGTTTGAATGTATGCAATTATGTGATTGTTATGTGTGTATGAGATGTGATAAGTGAATTTGGTGATTCATTTGATATGAATGATTGTTGTGTTATAATTGGGATATATGTGATTGAAACATATGTGATGTAGATGTGAAATTATATGTACTTAGAATCTAGATGTTGGTGAAATATGATTATGTACATTGTTTAGTAATCATGTATGATTATGTGGAATTGAATGAACTAGGTTGTATGGCATGAACATGTGAATCTTGATTAATGGCATATGATGCATGTTTATGTGAAGAGTGATGAATTCTTGAAATGTATTCTTGTTGTGTTTTACATTTCCCATATTATGTTTATCTATAAGAAGTTGAATTCTCACCCTTCTGTTTGAATGTTATCCTTTGTTGGTAACGTGCAGGTTACGTGGATAGTGATGCTTCGAAGGAGGCTTAGCGCCGAGATTTAGATCTCTAGTAGGGTGTCGTGACTAAGTAGTCACTTGTGCTCTGGTCATATGTAACACATGGGAGTTGGGTTTTATGTTTTATGACTCGATATTATGAGATATTTGTTTACTCATATTGTATTCGTATTTGAATATGTTATTTTGGTTAATGTGTGGCCTTGAGCCATAATGTTGAGACATGGTGGATGATGTATGGGAATCATCCTATTTTACCATTTATTCGATGAGATGATTATTCCGCTGTGGTTTGCATGTTATTTAAATTCCCGTGTTATTTGGAAATGACCATTACATGTTTAAAGATAAAATATTTGTTCTATTTTGAATTATGTGTAACGCCCTCGTGAGATGCATGCTTCTTTACTCTGATTTATGCGAATATATGCCTTATTTGCTTAGTATAGAATTGGGGGTGTTACATAGTGGTATCAGAGCACGGTCGGTCAGTTGGCCAGGTCATTTATGTTTTCCTATCCTTTTGTATTGGATTTGTGTATCTGACACAATCGATACTGTTTGTTTGTCGGTCCTTGGATGTCTTAGGACAATGGCTGCAAGAAGGAATGTTGACATTAATGTTGAGGTGGTGATGAGGTGGACTGGTGCGATTGAACAAGTACCGCAAGAGAATTCTGGTTATGGAGGAAAGGATGAGCTCTGTGCTTTTGGAGACTTCCTAAGGTGCAATCCGCCGACTTTTGAAGGAAAGTATGGACCGGACAAAGCACATGCATGGATGAGAGAAATGGAAAAGATTTTTTTCAAATCATGATTTGTATGGATGTACAGAAGGTGCAGTTGGGTACTCATATGCTGACGAAAGGAGCTGACGATTGGTGGAGTAATACTGTGCAGAGATTTGAAAGAGAAGGTATTGAAGTCACTTGGACTCTTTTTCGTGATGCATTTTTGGAAAACTATTTTCCAGAAGATGTGCGTAGGAAGAAAGAAGCGGAGTTTCTAAAGTTGAAACGAGGAAGAGGACAATCCAGTGGGAGACCTTATGATGTCGAGAGGAAACAATCTGGTTTTGGCAAGAAGCTAAGTGGGGGGGGACTCCTACTCCACTTAAGTGTTTCAGATATGGTGTTGAAGATCATCATGATGCTGAGTGTAAGAAAGAGGTTGCTACTTGTTTCAAGTGTGGCAGGCCAGGCCACATGGCTGCTAACTGTGGGGAGCAAGGTCACATTAGTACCAAGTGTGACAAACTGAAGAAGGAACAAGCGAAGGGAAAAGTACTTGCGTTGTCTGGTGCTAAGACCACTACTAAGGATAAGCTAATCTGAGGTACGTGCTTTATTATTGATAATGGTGCAACGTATTCATTTATTTCTTTGGATTGTGCTAAGAGGTTGAATCTTGTGTTATCTGATATGCGTGGAAGTATGGTTATTGATACGCCTGCTATGAGTTTGTTTCTACTTCTTATGTGTGTTCGAATTGTCTGTTGAGTATCTTTGGTAGAGATTTTGGGAACTGATTTTATTTAGTTCATTTTGTTAGAGCAAGTTGATGAGAATTTTGGTATAAATTGTTTGGAGTTGAAGAAAGTAATTGTAATCTTAAGAGGATTTTGGATCTTGGTGTGTTAAGTAATTTCGAGTGCGAGTTTTGGGGGAACACTAATATGGTTTAGTAACGATGGTTTATGTTTCATTATGATTTTCGACTGTCTATTGACAAATTGAGGACTTGATCACCCTTAATCTATTTTTGATAGAAAACGAGATCGTATTGGACGAGATAAACTTCTCTTGCTAATTTGGTATTTTGTAAAGTGACTAAGGAGAAGTTGAAAAGTCAAATTGAGGAGTTGTTGAGAAGAGGTTCATTTGTCTAAGTGTATGGTTATAGATTTACACTTATTTTATCGAGTAAGAAGAAGGAACTTCCTAATGAGGTAATGTTTTAAGGATGTTTTGATCCTAAGAGTGAAGATGATACTGCTGAGCATTTGAGGATTGTGTTGTCGGTGTTGAAAGAGAAGAGGTTGTTTGCTAAGATTTCTAAGTGTGAGTTTTGGTTAACGGAAGTGAGTTTTCTTGGTTTGGCTGGTTATTACAGAAAGTTCATTGAAGGATTTTCTAAGTCATCTTTTCCGTTGACGTTGTTGACTAGGAAAGGACAAGCTTTCATTTGGACTTCGCAATGTGAATCGAATTTTCAAGAGCTTAAGAGAAGGTTGACTTCTGCTCCTATTTTGATTTTGCAGATCCATTTGAATTGTTTGTGGTGTATTGTGATGCTTCATTGTTGAGTTTGGGAGGCGTTTTGATGCAAAAAGGGCAAGTGGTATCTTATGCTTCAAGGCAACTTAAAGTTCATGAGAGGAATTATCCGACACATGATTTAGAGTTGGTCGCCATTGTGTTTGTGTTGAAACTTTGGAGGCATTATTGTTTGGATCAAAATTGAGGCGCATAGTGACTACAAGAGTCAAGAATGAGGTAAATAAGATGGTTGGATTCTTGAGGGAGTAGGATTTTGATTTGAATTACCATCTGGGAAAAGTAAACTTGTAGCCGATGCAATGAGTAGGGAATCATTGCATATTCCTATGTTGAGGATTCAAGAGTTGAAAATTGTTGGAATAGTTTTCGAGATTTGAGTTTGGTTGTGAAGCGACGTCTTCTTGTGTTAAGCTTAGTATGTTGAAGCCTACGTCTGGTGTTCTTGACGAGATTAGAGTCATGAAAGGTCGTGATCGAGTTTGCATTTTTGATATTTCGAAGTTGGAAAAGAGAATTTTGAATGAAGGACATCGTAATGGTTTGAGTATACATCATAATGCTACTAAAAGGTAACAATATTTGAGGAAAATGTTTAGTGGTAAAGTATGAAGAGGGATATAGCAGAATTGTGTATTTGAGTTGGACTTGTCAGAAACCGTTTAATTGGTACAACAGTTATCCATTCCCGAGTGGAAGTGAGATCGTATTTCTACGGATTTTGTTTCGGGTTTGCCGAGAATGTCGGGTAATTGGGAAGCTATTTGGATTATTATGGATAGACTGACAAATGTATTCATTTTATTCCGATAAGGATGGGTTATTTGATGGAAAGACTTGCTAAGTTGTACATCGAGAGGATTGTGTGTTTGCATGGTATTCCGTCAAGTATTGTTTTGGATAAACTCCGAGGTTTTCTTTTGGATTTTGAAGAGGTTTGAAGATTGATCTGAGATTAGAAGAGAAGGTACTTGAAGGTTGAATGAAGGATTTGTACTTGGGGTTAGTGCTTGAAGAGAATTTTTGAGGACGAAAATATTTCAAGTGAGGGAGAGTTGTAACAGCCCGATTTTATTAGATATTTTATTTATTATCTTATTTGGGTGTTTTATTAATTATTTGTTTATTAAATTATTATGTGGTATTACTAATTAATTGAAACATCTAATTATATGCATATTTGTGTTTTATGGTTTAATTAGGTTATTAGTAGTATACTATGTATTGGGCCTAATTATTAATTGGATGGGTGGGTAATAACATAACTAAGCCCATTAAGAGAAAGATAGTAAGAAGAGGAAAACTAGGGTTTTAGAGATAACACAATTTAGGGGAAAGGAAGAGAAAGAAGAGAATAGAGGAGAAAGAACATAGAAGATAAGAAGAAGGAAATTGTAGATTTCTTGAAGAGGGTGGATTTAAGAGTTAGAGGTAAGGGTTTGAGTCCAAGTTCTTATAGACTATATGATTGGGTAATGTTTTGTTGTGATTTTCTCTTCATCTTTACCATTTCATGGAAACATAGAAAAGTTAAGGTTTATGAACAAATGCATGAATTTATGATTTGAAATGTGTTTTTAATTGATGTTTGATGATGTTATGATGTTAGAAGATCCATAATATGTGTTGTGTTTGTGTTTATAACATGTATTATGTGGTTGTTCGTGATGATTGGTGTTTTCCAACTTGATTGGGTTGAGTTTGGGGGGTTTTGGATGGGTTTCGTATGCTGTTTTCTGTGCTTGGGGTTTTCTAAAAATCGCCAGTTCGCACCGTGAACCACTGTTGGCACCGCGAACCTCTTGGCAGAAACTTGGGAAAAACTGGATCTGCTCAGTTCGCGCCGCGAACCCTGTTGGCACCGCGAACCCTGTTTTACAGAACTTTTTCCAAACTTTGAAAGGCCATAACTTTTGATCTGTAACTCCGTTTTATGCGCCGTTCGAAGCGTTAGGAAGCTAATGAGATTGTCTATATGATAGGATAGAATTTATTGACACTTGTTTTATAAATTATGATGATAATTGAGAATAACATTTACCTATATGTGTATGTTATGGATGAATTGTGCATGATCAATGTTCATGGATGTATTATGTGATATGATAACCGTGAATTATGTGATTGAATTCTAAATGCTAGTTGATGTGGAATAGTTTAAATTGGATGTTAATATATGGATAACATGTGATTACTTATGCGTGTATTATGAAATAAGACTTGTGGTTAATATTCATATATGTGTTAAGTGATGTGATATCCATGATATGTTATAATGAATATAAATATACACTTATATGTACTATTTGAATGTGTCTTGTTGATAATGATCATTTTAAGGTGTATGTATTGAGATGTGGATTGAATACATGTAAATGCTTTTATGTGCGTTACGTTTTGGTATGTAATGAATAACAACTATTGGTAAGATGTGTGGTAATATATTAATGATGATTGTGACTGGATATATGATGGTTGTTATACCTTGTTGTAATTGTTAATTGTGTTGTGTACAATTGGCGGATAATTCATAGAGTTGGATTATTGTGGTATGCGGTAAGTTAAAATTGATGAGATAATCTTAATTGCATAAATTGTTGGTAATTGTACATACATTCATAGCATGGTCGGCTTTATGGTGGAAGCGGTGAAACTTGGGTTCACATGGTAAGAGACGTTGATCCTTGAATGGAAATAGGCGTAGAAGACGTGATCCTTAATTGGAGATAGGCGTATTGGCTTTGATCTTGTCCGGATCGGGAGCGTGGCTTAGATTCTAAACATTGAATCGGAAAGCGGTGAAACGTTGGGTTCACATTGGGTACCACATGCATAGAGTCACATGTCTTGCATTGAGTCACATTGGTGTTATGTGATGTTTGAATGTATGCAATTATGTGATTGTTATGTGTGTATGAGATGTGATAAGTGAATTTGGTGATTCATTTGATATGAATGATTGTTGTGTTATAATTGGGATATATGTGATTGAAACATATGTGATGTAGATGTGAAATTATATGTACTTAGAATCTAGATGTTGGTGAAATATGATTATGTACATTGTTTAGTAATCATGTATGATTATGTGGAATTGAATGAACTAGGTTGTATGGCATGAACATGTGAATCTTGATTAATGGCATATGATGCATGTTTATGTGAAGAGTGATGAATTCTTGAAATGTATTCTTGTTGTGTTTTACATTTCCCATATTATGTTTATCTATAAGAAGTTGAATTCTCACCCTTCTGTTTGAATGTTATCCTTTGTTGGTAACGTGCAGGTTACGTGGATAGTGATGCTTCGAAGGAGGCTTAGCGCCGAGATTTAGATCTCTAGTAGGGTGTCGTGACTAAGTAGTCACTTGTGCTCTGGTCATATGTAACACATGGGAGTTGGGTTTTATGTTTTATGACTCGATATTATGAGATATTTGTTTACTCATATTGTATTCGTATTTGAATATGTTATTTTGGTTAATGTGTGGCCTTGAGCCATAATGTTGAGACATGGTGGATGATGTATGGGAATCATCCTATTTTACAATTTATTCGATGAGATGATTATTCCGCTGTGGTTTGCATGTTATTTAAATTCCCGTGTTATTTGGAAATGACCATTACATGTTTAAAGATAAAATATTTGTTCTATTTTGAATTATGTGTAACGCCCTCGTGAGATGCATGCTTCTTTACTCTGATTTATGCGAATATATGCCTTATTTGCTTAGTATAGAATTGGGGGTGTTACAGCCCCTCCTCCATAGAAACCCTAGCTTCAACTCACTCAAACCCAGGCCCAGAAGCAAGTAATCTCAGCAAAAATGGAATCGAATCAAAACAAAATCAAAACGTAAACGAATTAGAAACAAAGATCAAATCTTGCTTAAATTTAAACAGAATCAATTCATGATCAAATCAAATCTTTCATTAAGAAATATCAATTACAATCGGAATCAATCCTAGCTTAAATCAAATCTTTCCTAAAACTAATCTAACCCTAACACTATAAAAATGAAAAAGAAGAATAGAAGAGGGGTTGGAGATTTTCGTGAGAAATCGGTTCTTGAGCCGCCGCGACTTTTGAACCCAGAACTCTTGAGCATCATTATCATCTTCATACCTGCGATACACGGAGAAGAAGAGGGATTAGGAGCAAATCGGAGCACACACGAATCCGAATTCAAGAACAAAGGTAACAAAATTCGGACTTAGCTTTAAGGTTTTATTTTGTGGTTCCGATTAGTATGTGTGTTGTTTGTTTTTGTTGGGGAATTTAGGGTTCATGGGTTTGGGAGGTTGAAGATGAAGATTCATCTTCATCTAAGGTTTGAGAAGCTACTGGGTTGGGGAAACGATGAAGATCATGGAGATCTTCATCGCGTTCTAGGCGTGATGACGGCTAAGGGGCGTCGCGGCGGTGGTAGGTGTCGGTTTTTGTTTCTGTTCTGGAAGAAGAAAGGAGAGAGGATTGAGAGAACAATGTGAGAGAGAGAGAGAGAAGGAACCGAAACGTATGGGGAAGAATGAAAGATTTTGGGGAAAAAGGAATTAGAGACAAGATGGTGTCATCACACCATTCGTTGCGTGACACGTGGCCACCTATCGGCCACGTGATTGGACCGTAGGATTGATAGCACATGCGCTCACCCATCATAGTCCCTCATCCAACTCCACATGCAGGCCATGGATTAAAACCTTAATAAATCCTATTCGTCCATTACGTCTGAGGGTGCACCGTAGCCACCCTTTGCGCCCTACTTGATCAAACGGGTCCTATGAGTAATTGGGACCAATTCCTTACTATTTACACTCTTCTAATTGCTACCCTTGCACAAAATACACCCCCTGCAGAATTGATTAAAATAAATAATTAATTAACTTTATAAAATTTACTTAATTGTTTATTTTTTTTTCTCTTCTAAATATTAAATTTCTCCTCGAACCGAATGTACCTATTGGTCGCATTAGACGAGAAATAATTTTATTAAATTAAATTGTTTAATTAATTTATTAATTCTAAATTAATTCTCTCCTCGACCCGACTAAAGCTATTAGTTGCATTAGACGGGAGATAAAAAATACATAAAATTCAAAACACATTTAATTTGCTGCCCGCGACGATCAATCTATCGATCTGAGTAACCAGTAATGCCCCTTAATCCGTTAGCTATACTGACCAAATCTATTGGTCATCGCATCTAACGGTGCCCTATCAAATCAGGGTTGTACGCCCAAACACTTAAAACACATCAAACCACAAACCACAGATTTCATCTCTTCGATACTGCGAAACTACGAAGGTAACTCAAAATACCTTTTCAAAACTACGAAATGGTAATTCAAAATACCATCAACACACTCCTATCAATTCTAAGGCGTACAACCCTGTGCCTGAACTACGTTGACTCTGATTCTCCATAAGGAGATACGTAGGCACTTGGATAACCAAGGCGAGTCCCCCACCCTAAAATCTCAATTTTCGCCCTATTCATTTCCTTAGCTATTAAACCTCTAAATTTTAGCCATAAAACCTTTACCTTAGAACAAACCTTAGGAAAGGGTTGAGGGTGCCTAACACCTTCCCTCAACCTGATTATAATAACATACCCCGATCGCTAAACTGCGTAGGGTTTCCTATTCGCCCTTCAGAATAGGTGGCGACTCTAAAAGCTAAATTTTTAGGGCAGGTTGCTACAGCTGGCGACTCTGCTGGGGATACACTTAATGGTGCATTATTAGGCTCCTATAGGTTTTGACATGGTTTAGGTTTTTAGCAAACTTTTTAGGTTTTTGGCGAACGTTTTTTTAGGGTTTGGCAAATTTGCCATTTTTAGGGTTTGGCTAATTCGCCATTTTAGGGTTTGATTTAGGGTTATGGTTTTTTTAATAAATATTTAATTTTTGTTTTATTTATTTATTTAATTTTTATTATTTGCCTAAATGTTAATTGTTTATGTTAATATACTTGCATTAAATGTTTAAATGACATATTAATAAATTTGCACTACTGGGATTATAAAACTGTTGTTAAACCTAAGCGTGGGGATTATCCTTAAGACCAGAGGGGACTTGAATCGCCTACGAGTATTATTGATAATTCCACTTAGAGTGGGTTGAATATCCAGAAAGGTCTGATACGAGGCTCGACCTTATTGAGGGCTGGACTTGGTATTTGGCTGATCTCTCTGGGAACCCAACCCAAAAATTCGAACCTCATGGATAAAATGAGTTGTTCTAAAATCCAAAGAGACAAAAAGTCTCGGCGGCTACGAACGACCCCATGAGACCTTCTAGAACATACCAGTGGGAAGGGTAGGCACCCTAAGCCGTTACTTCGAACCTATGAACCTAGGGCTTATGTGCTTATGTGCTTATTATGTGTTTACAATTTGTATATTGAGAGCGTCTTGCGTTTTAATTTTTGCAGGTATTCCTACGCATTCCCCGACCCGCAGGGACCCCATTTCTAAGACCATGTCCTTTCCGCGAAGGACACCTCCACTTGTGCATGTTGATTGGCCTCTCGATGGCCATGAGACTTAATGTCTGTCATGAACAAGTCACCCCATGCTTACATCTATGTATTCCCTAGCCTATAGGGATCCTATTTCCAAGACCACGTCCTTCCCATAAAGGACATCTACATTTATGCACGTTGATTGGCCTCTCGATGGCCATGAGATCTGGTGACTGTCTTGAACGGTCATCATGTGCCCGCTCTTACACGCTCCCTAGCCTGTAGGGATTTCCTATATTGTGTCATGGTCCCTAGCCTATAGGGATTGCCATCTATCTATCATTATCCTGTCATACCCCAAATTTGTCCTACCCTTTAACTTCTAACTAGCTTAGGCTTTGCATTCATGTACATACATCACCTAGGTCATAATCCATATCCATGCATGCATATCATTGGTATCAATCAAAGACCAGCAGGAAAGTACTTTTGTGGCAAGGTATTGATTGAAGGATACTGGCTTGCAAATCATCTGGTCTCCCAAATCAGGGTTTCTTTGACCAAAGTCAACCAGTTGACTTTCTGGTCAACATTTGATCAGGAGTGGTTTCTATGTGTGAAAAGCTTCTCATACTGACTACGTGGATGTGTTTGTTTGACTGGATTTGACTGGAGGAAATTTAATCGGGAATTTCATCAATAGTCGGAAAAATCAGAACAGTTGACTTTTGGGTCAAAACCAGAAGAATTATTCAAATATTGACTTTTGGTGGAAAATTAATCAAGAAAAGTCGAAGAATGGATAAAATCGGGAGTTTGACAAAAAGTTGCCAAAAATAGAAAAATGACAAAAATAGAAAGTTTCAACACTTAGAAAATATTTTGGCATTTTGAATCTTGATGAGCAGTCCACTTCAGCCTTGATTTACACGTGGCAAATGACATTTTTTGAAGAAACTCCCAACATCAAAGTTGTTCCTCTCATGGAGGAGAACAACTTTGTAGTTGGACACTTTTTCATTTGAAGCTTGTATGAAGAGTTAAAGTTGTTTGAAGTTACTGAAAATCTATTAGAACCAAGTCACAATCCAAGTCACAAGCCAGGTCATGCCCAGGCATTTCAGCAAACACATGGCATGCCAAATCTCAAGCCATTTTTAGAGCCCTACGAAACTACCATGGAAGCAAACTTGGTATCATTCTAATCCTTGCCATGTCTTCTTTCCAACAAGCCAAGAACTGGGTCAATTGAACAAGTATTGAATGAGATGCAAGCTCACAAAGTTGTGCCCCTACACTGGCTAAGTCCTGCATCCAGCCAAGGCAGATTCCTAGGGCACGCGCATACATTTGCACAAACACATGGTGTGCCAAATCTCAATGCATTCTTCTTCCTCCACAAGTCTCCACATTAAACAAGCATGATCCAAGGGTGTTCTTTGCCACGTCCTCTATCCAACAAGCTAGCAGCCATTGATTTTAGTGGTGTAATTAGTGAGGTATAGGGCTTTAAAGTCATGCCCTCGCCAAGTTACGCTTTGATGAGGACGTAGGCCAAATTCTTATCACACACGCATGAGGCATTGGCAGCATTAATGTTCTAAGTTCAGGGCCATATTTCTCACACTTACAAGCCTCATCTCAATAAGTTCCAGACATCAAAGTCATTCTATCCCATGTCCTCTTCATAACAAGCCCTAGAACGAGTCACATCGTGAGCCATAGCGTGAGATACATGTGCATGAAGTCATCATCTCGAATATGTTTGTTGGGCAAGGAGCATCAAGTAAAAAAACCTACAGCAGCTGCACATGTGAATAGCATGCACACTCATTACTCAGTCGAGCCATGCACTATACTGCACACGAAAAAGCCACAAGAGGGACTTGCCACAATTGCACATAACTTGTGCATTAAGGGTTCAAGTCCCATACCTAAGAAAATTATGCTGCAAATGCACACCTCAAGTCCCACACTAAGAGAATCATTCCTCATGCCACTTCCCTCACCCTATATAAACATTCATTCTCACCACACACTCACGATTCATCCATACACACTTCACTCTTCAAATTGTGTCACTCTTCTTTCTCTCATTTTTTTCACACTCTCCCTCCTCTCATCACTCTCTTCTCTCCACACTTCCATTCTCCATTTTTTTAGTTTCTCTTCACTCTCTCACTACATTCTTTCTCTCACTACATTCTTTCTCTCACTACACTCTCTCTCTCTCGTCTCTTTCTCCATAACGGTTTCACAACAAACCTCACCATAACCGCCATAACTAACTCTCCTCCACCACTGCAACCACCGTAACCACTTCCTTCCACCACCTCTAACAACCACAACAAACCTCTAACAATCGCCATCACCACTGAGTTCTCTCTCATGGCATCATCAGCATCATCTCCTTCGTTACCTTGAGAGCTTCAAGCAAATGCTACTGCAACGTTAATGGCTTCATGAGGTGAATTGCATCGCTATCAAGTTCTTGGATCAATCACAGATTCCTCAAGTCAGTAGCACACATCCGAGCTCGGATTCAAGTCATAAAGCTTTCGTGTTCTTCGTTCAAGATCCATTCAGGTAAGCCTTGATCTCTCAGCATGTTAGCAATAGGCATTTGTGTTCAGTTATTGATTTTTGAGTGTGATTCGTTATGGTTAGATCGTGTATCTAAGCTCCTTGTACGTTTCTGATCCTATGGATGTGTTTAGCTTGAGATTTGATGAAGATGCATAGATCTAGGGCTTTATTCGTGGCTTCGGTCATGAAGACAGGGGAAGAATCAATGGAAACTAAGGTCATATTCGTGTTCTACGTGCAAAACTGAGTCAGGCGTTGGTGGTTTGATGAATTTCCGGGTGTTGTCATGGAAGCGCCACCGTGGGAGCCATCGGAGAAGACGACCGGAGGTCTCTCCGGCGCCGGCGCTCTTTTGTTCTATTTCCTCTTTCCATCTTCCACGTGGCTTGCATGTACTGGTAGTTTCCAATTAGGATAGTATTTTGTCTTCTTGCAAATGATTAGAGCTGGATGTGTTAGCACGTGATTGGATCCCAATTGCTTTTGTCTTTTATGACTTAAAAGAGCACCTTGACCAATTGATCCTATAGTAATGTCACGTTCCATTTTCTTTTAATAAAATACCATATGCTAATATCACAATAATGCATGCTGATACAAAAGAGTAAATGAAATAGAATTGGTTATTGGTTTGTAACGTTGGGCCACAAGGCGCATGGGCCTTGCCCTCTTTTCAGAATTTGCGCCCCCTTGTTGCTAATACACCACCAGTTTGCCAATCATGGGCCTGAGCGCCAGTTACTATTGCCACCCCCATTTCTGGCCCAATTTTGCTTGTGCATATAGTAAACGCTTTTTACACCCCATGCTGTTAACAAAACTAAATAATAAAATCAATTTCTATCTTTTCCTTTTGCATATTAATACTTTTTCTTAAATAAAAATAACAAAAATAGTTTTTTGACCAATTAGAATTTTTAGGAATATTGTTTTCTTTTAATTGGAATTTTAATTGGTGATTTCTTTGACTTTTATTTGGTTGATAAACCATAAAAAATAAATAGTTTTCTTTGTTAATTCGAAAATAGTTCTAACATGAATAAAGTACAATTGTTTGTGTGTATATATATTTTCATGATTGGTTTAGACTTTAATTCTTTTCTTTTTTTGAATACTTTCTTATATTGTGAAATGCTTAGATAAACCTCTTCCATTTCTATTAGAATTACAATAATAATACTAGGCTTAGAAATTAGGCTAGTCCCTCCACTTTCTCATTTCTTTTTCTTTTACAACATAAAACATCTAATAAAAATACTTGATTTTAATCCCTTTAAAACATACAAAGAAAACACTAAAAAATATTAATAAAAAGTGAAAATCATTAAAAAGGTAATGGAAGCTTGGATCTCCCTTGCTTTAGGGAATCATTCGAGTGCCTGGATTTCCCTTGCTTTAGGGTTCCATTCGGGCGTAAGTTCCCAAATTCTAAAAAACACAAACCAAAGAGTAACTCGAGTTTCCCTTGCTTTAGGGATTTCCTCGAAACGCTCAAACTCTCTCTCTTTCTCTCCTTTCTTAAGGGCATTGTTATCTCCGCTCTATTGCATCCTAGGCTGTCCCCTTATGCAAGAGCGCGAGCGTTAACTCCGCCCAACTAAAAAACACAAAAACAAACAGAAAATCTTGAGCCGAACTACGGCGCTCTGATTCCTGAAAAGGATACGTAGGCATCAAGTCGCGGGGCTTGAACGAGCACACTTGTAAATATTCCTTCTTTTCCCCGTATTTCTTTTGCATTCTTTCGCATATAGACATAGACATAGTACACACCCTTTAGATAGAAACAAACATAGGTGGATACCATCGAGTACGATGGGCGCGAGGGGTGCTAATACCTTCCCCTTGCGTAACCGACTCCCGTACCTTGATTCTCTGGTCGCAAGACCTTGTTCCTTCCTTTCCTAGGTTTTCTGATATTCCTTTCCCTTATGGGATAAATATATTGGTGGCGACTCTGTTCATTTTTTCGCGAGCGTGCGACAGCTGGCGACTCTGCTGGGGACACCTAAGCAAGTCGATCCTAGCCTTTGTTTATTTCTTTTATTGGGTGTTTCTTTGTTTATTTATATGTTTACATCTTGTATATATGTTTGCATATCATGTCTACTTTCTGCTTGCACATCATGTTTACTTTCCGCATGCATCTGGACTATATTATGGGTCCCCGTGGGGGCCACATATTTTTCTGCTTTGTTTTGCAGGTGGGGGGTTTTGTGAGGTAAAAGGCCCACTACCCAGGCCAGTGACACATAGGATTAGCGTGGATGCTCATGTTGACTCCCGTGGCTCTTGCTACGATCGAGCTTGACATGGGGTACCACAACTGGGCGAGGTTCTTTCATGGAACATTGTGTCTGGCACGCTTGCTGCCTCAAACACTTTGTACCCCATGGGAACTGTAGACCCTAGTGACCATTAGGGACCACTTGTCCGTGTCTAGACTACATACCCGTGAGATTGGGGTGGGACAGGAAACCTTGACTCCTACATACCTTTGGCTCTTCATATTTGAGGTCGGAACTTTATTTGGTCTGTTCTCATGGTGCTTGATATTCTGGTATTCAAAAAGGCGTCGAACCCTTGATCCTGTGACATTTGACCTACAAAGGCTTTACATCAGTCATTCAGAGGATTGCACAGATTGCTACTCAGATTATATGGACCTTGATCCCATGCCTTTGCATTGCATAACATCATTCCTTCATCCACTTCATTTTTGGGGGATCCTAAAGTCTATTTCCAAAAAAAAAAGAGAAAAAGAAAAAAGGAAATAGAAAATCAGAAAAAAGAAAAGAAAAGATATTCTATACAAAAAAAACCTTGATTCAAAAAAAGAGAAAATAAAAGAAAAAGAAAAAGTGTGAAAAGACTTTAGGATTCTCCATAAACGAACACATTGCATTCACACTATCATGAATTTCATGGTTCTATCAGAAGCTTGTGGGGGCCTTTCTATTCAGACTTTGACATCAACAATACAATTGACTTCTCACCGTTACGTGCTCAAATGTTGATATTAGAACAACTCTGTGGATTTTAAATGAGATGAGAACAGAAATGGAAACTGACATGAATTAGTGTGTGGAGGTTATTCAAGCCTTTTCTCTTTGACAAGAAGAATTGAGACAAATTCCTCAGAGGCCTAGCGCCTAATATCAAGAGCTATAAAGGTCATTTACTCTCACTCTGATTGGTTTGGATATTGAAGCTAAAAAGGTAATCATCTCCTGTACATGTGTGGAAGTTGCTTGGGGCTCCCGCACGAGGGATAAGCAAGACGTACTCTTATCTTGAGCATTGCATCATTCGCACTGCTCGAATCCCTAAAGCATTACAAATTCTGGGGTGACTTTGTCAGAATCTTCTTCCATGTGGTAATCAAGGTTGTTCTTCACAATGCTTCTCATTCTCAAGGTTCTACTTCATATATCAGTTGTCTCTTCTCAGAATTTCCTTCTCAGTGGCCTCCGCTTGTTAACAAAGATAAGAAGAATATGAGAAACTAATTGATGTGATTCTATTGCCTTGTGCTCATTCGTTTCCTTGTTTGTTGGAATCACAATTGGTTAAGATTCTAGTATTGGGTCTTCTTCACCACAAGTAGCTCTCTTGAGTTTGATGATCATACAAGATTCTTTCCATTTATGATGGCGATTACTACTCTAGCAACTATGCTTGGGGCTCCCGCACGAGGGATAAGCAAGACGTACTCCTATCTTGAGCATTGCATCACTCGCATTGCTCGAATCCCTAAAGCAAGGCAAAAGTTTACGACTCATGGGTGACTTCGTTGGTTCTCTTTTGGAGTAATCTGAAGTGTTTGGAAAGAACTGCAAAAAGTATTCAAGATCAATAAGTCCAGACGGAGTCAAGTCTCCTCAACAATGGCATTCATTTAGTTTCTTTATTGCATTCTCATTTGTAACATTTCATTGTTTGTTTAAGCATTGCTAGCATGTAAAAACTTGTTAATTTCTGAATGAAAATCATAATACATTGTTTATGTTTGTCTTGAAGCCACCCATTCGTTATCACTCATAAAATGTTTTTGGCATTACGATACCAACTTCGCTAATCCCTTGCTTAGGCAAAGAGCGGAGGGAGAATGATGAAAAATAAAAATGCAAAATCTCCAATTGTGTGCTTTTGAATAAAACCCTACTGAGGATGTACAGGCATTGTTTCAAATCCCCAAACACCGGAGATATAAGGGAGATAGACCCTCGTTAACCCCTTTGAGCCTTGAAGTAGGAGTTTCTTTTCTAATCATAAAGACCCTTATTTTAACCTTGGGGCAGGGTAGTGTCCATTTAACTTGATCGAGTGTTCAAAACTCACCAAAAGGGTATGCATCCAAGGATACAACAATGGTTATCCTTCAAAAGGTTGAGGAATGTCAAAACCGCAATGATTATCCTTATTTCATCAAGAGATCAAGAGATGACGATGCCACAATGGTAATCCTTCATCAAATCAAAGGAGTGAGGCGGTCGCAATCACCTCCAACGAATCAAAGATAATGCAAGGTCACACGACTTGTTCAAAAAAAAAAAAAAGAGAGAGAGCAAAAAGAAATGGCAAAAAAAATATAAGAAGAAAAGGATGAAAAGAAAAAATGACAAAAGAAGCACGAAAAAAATGATGATGAAATTGCCAAGCAAGAACAAAGTCGTGTGACAATGAATCAAAAGAATAAAAGGCGAGCGACTGCCATGTCCAAAGAACCTCATTGATTCCTCAACCATTTCAAAATTCCTTGTGAGGGATGAACACTCATGTCGAGTTAACTGAACATAGGAATGGAGAACATCACGAAGGGGGTGGGTACAAATGATTTTGAGCCTAAAAATCCTTTGTTTTCTAAAAACCGTGAACCCGGCCAAATTACAACCCTTAAAAGTCCTAATTGAAGTAGGGTTTATTTTGAAAGCACACTCCGATGAGATAGCATTTAACTGACTCCCAATGAAGCGAGACTCATATCCATGTTGGTATCGTACGTTTGCTTTATCTTTCACATGCAAAAATCGAGGTTGTGTCAACTAGTGATCCATTCACAAGAGGCCGCAACCTCATTTCATAAAAAAGGTTTTACAACTTCAAGACTAACATAGGCTTTGCATTAGGATTATCATTCTTAGAATTAACATTCTTTTGCATACAAAATATGTGCTTAACATCAAAAGAAACTTTCAAGAATGAGAATCAGTGAGCAACTTGATCATGTCAAGGCTAAAGAGACTCGAGAACTCTGAGGAGTAAAAGCTAATCATTTCAAATGTCGACCATCAAGGGGCAAGTTCTCTAGAAACTCCGTTGGGCATGAATAGTTAATGCTTTCTTTGATTACCATGAGGGGAAGAGTTTGAAGACTCCGTTGAGCGTGGTAAAGTTGTTTCCATGTTTGTTTGACTTCAAAACAAAGAAAGCTTAGGGGTCCTAGCGAGATGTACCTAATCATGTCGATAAATCTCTTCAAGCTTTGATCAATCTGGGGTAATCATGTCGAGGAATCTCTCTCAAATTCAACCAATCTGGGGCAGTTACGTCGAGATTTGACAAATCTCTCCAAGGATCCACTGGGGCAATTTCCTTCATGGGTCATGAAACTTGGGGTACGATCTTCTGAGTTTTTTTGTTCTCTCCCCAACCATAGGAGTTTATTTCTCCTGGAACCTTGGTCTCTCCCCAAGCATGGAGTTTATTTCTCCCGAGAGTTTGTTCCATTCCTCAAGCATAGGAGTTTATTTCCCCTAGGAGTTGTCCTACTTCCCTAACCAAGGCTCGTTACATGGATTTCTCATCCCCAACATGGTGAATCGAGGGAATCTCCTCAAGCTGAAAATCCTCCAAGCAGTGGCACATGGTGAGAAGTCAGAAATTATTCTTCAAGTCAAAGAAAGTGCATCTCACAAATCAAATTCCAATATCTATCGGCACCTCCACATGGTCCTTAACACTAAGGGGATTCTCCCTGGTGTTTACCTCACTAATGCCTTTATTTGGCACTCTGCATATAGTATTCACTGCATATAACATTGCATCCTCAAAAGCGTAGCATATCCATCAAAATGGAACATTACGCCACAGAAAACTTCAAACATGCATACAAAGCATAAGCCAGATAATACAAATCCGCACTCAATCAAGACAACGATGCTTCCCCACATAAAATATTGTCCTTACAAACTCCGATTGATATCTGCTACTACATTACAAATCTCCTCAAGCCACGGTGCTGATACCTGGTATCCTCAATCCCCAAAAGAAGTCTCATTTTCTCTCTCCAATATGGATCGGATGCAATGTCTTTCTTTGTCAGAATCGTTGTCTCCGAGGTTATTTCCCGTATGTTGCGTGCAGATTAGAGCGCGAATGAGGGTGGGCATTCAACCCATCTCATTTTTCAATCGTTTGAATAATCATACTTAGTGTGTGGCAATTCGAACGATTGCCGCTCTTGAAGAGTTACACCCCGCCTTTGGCCTGAGGGACCGATGTAATTCTTATGCTTCGCAAGCATCAATATCTCCGTAATTCCCAGTGGTTACTGTTATACCCCAAAATTTGCCCGCATCTTTTTTCAAGAAAACTCCAATCTGAAAATTAAGAGTCTCATATAATCATGGATTTTTATTTCAACAAATATCCTGACATATGAAATACTTAGTTTTTTAGAATTTTTCTTATACAGTAATTTGGCTTGCAGTTGAATTTATTCTTACGCAAACGCCAAATACTGTTTATTACTTCACACATGCTATTTATTTATTTACAGATAAATAGTACTCACACAATTGGTACAGAGTTAAATCTTTTGCAGGCGCAGAATAAGAAAATTAACTTTGACTGTTGATTTTTTCACTCTAACTGCTACATCAACACCTGAACAGTCGGTTGACAGTCAAACTGCTGGCAGTACAATTCTCAGTATTTTGTACCATCAATCAAATCAATATTTCACAATTCAAAATTCCAAGATTTTTGTCCTAGAAGTCTTCTGAATATCACATGATTAGCAGAGACTCAACACTGCACAAAAATCAGGTACGCTTAACTGTCTCCTACACAAACAGTCCCTGACTAGGGTTTTCTTGTTTTTACAGGAGAAACAAGTTTTTGAGACCTCAAATGGATTTCATGCACATCCATATATCTCAAAGTACCATCATACAAATTTTCAAACTTCAATTCACTCAGACGCACCGTCAGCAGCTCAAACAGTCAACAGACGACCCGTTTGACCAAAAAGTCAACAGACAGTCAAAAATGAAATTTTTTGTCAAAGTCCATATTTTGTCAAAGGATTCATCATTTGATCATTGGATGATCATAATTCATCAAGGAAAGATCAAAAATCAACAAAACCCTAAGATTCAAAATTAGGGTTTTTGCCTGAAAAGTCAACTCAACTTTGACTGATCATAACTCTCTCATCCTTCATCCAAAAAAACTCAAACCAAAGCTCATTTTGAAGGAAATTCAATTATCTTTCAAATGCAATTGATCCCATGGTCATTGCATTCACCATTTGAAAAATATGACCAAAGACATTACAAGTCATTTTCAAAGTCAACAAAAAGACACTTTTTTCAAAAGGACACACAAGGAGCATCAAAAATCATTTTGACATGAGACCAAAGACATTGGTTAGAGGACTCTTTGAGGTTTCCAAAAAGTGCAAGAACTCCTTCATATAACAAAAATTGAGGGATTTACACCTTGTTGAAGTTGGCTAAATTTTGGAAAATGCATAAAACCAACATTGCTCAAAAATGCATTTTTTCCAAATGGGGCCAAGTTTTCATGGTTCAAACATGTTTGCCATGTTATTATGGGCCTCCCACGACCAAGACAAGGCCCACTCCATTTTTTATTCATTTTTGGTTTAATTTTATCACATATAAGATTAAATTAAAAAAGAAAAATGGATGGATAAAGAATAGCTTACAAACAAAGCATGAATCATCAAGAGAATCATTCAACTCTGCCCCAAGCCAAGTACAAACAGAAGGAGGGTGGAAAATCAAGCCATGGTGGCTTAAATGCAAAGCTACTCATGTTGAAAAAGTCAAGATTCCACAAAGCTAATGAATGCTTCTTAGCTTCACTTCCAAGCAGCTCTTGGCCTATAAAAGAGCTATCATACTTCAGCAATCAAGGAGACACGAGTTCATAGCCAGGAGAATGCTTGTAACATATTTGTAACAACTTGAATTTTTCAAAGAAATTTAAAATTCGAATTTTAATTTCTAGCTCGTTTCAGTTCAAACTAAACACTTAAATACAATCCTCAATCATCATTGAACATATCCCAATCAGTTTCAAGCCTTGAAGCACTCAGAATCATCCATTATACCTCACGGTTTGTTCAAACTAAAACCAACTTATATCTCATAACACACGCATATCTAGCAAGATGTAGATATATATTTGAACTTAGTGTGGTGTGTAGATCGTTTCTGGAAGTTTAATTGAGCTTTGGATGCTTGTATACGAATCTACCATTTTAGGGTTTTCCAGCTCAAATTTAGGGTTTTTAGTTAGAGCCAAAATCAGAACAAATTAAGAGCATGGTAGAATTCAGTGGAACAAGACGAATCGAATGGACATATCGCGCCAAATTTCTTTTCAAGTTTACCCCTATTCGCTATTTTGCAGGTCTGAAGCTCATCAATTACAGCGCTTTTTTCATAAAAGCGCTATTAAAGGTCCTGGCGAGAGGTTGAAGACGATGAGGTGTCCTCACCTCATTGGACAGCACGCGCGCGTTTTTTTTAAATTAACCTTTGGTTTCAGTGTTTGCAGGCGTGTCATAAGTGGTGGACCCTCACAATCTGAGCCATCAGATCTCATTTATTAATTCATCCAACGCATCAGAATGAAGCCATATACCATGGACTTTATTTAAATACCACACTAGATCATTAATTATATATTTCTATTTTTATTTTAATTTTTTTTGCAAAATCAATTAAAAATAGTTTCAAAAATCCAAAAAATACACAAAATATTTTTAAGTTTCTAAAATAATATTTTATTTTCTGAAATAAAAATATTTTATTTTTCTTCATAATTTCAATATTTTGCATAATTAATTAGTATATATTTTTATATTTGCTTTTTAATTATTCTAACCAATCAAAAAATCCTAAAAAAAATTTTCTTTATATAAAATATTGTTTATATATTATAGACTAATTTTGTACATATTTTGAATAATTTTCTCTTTAAGTTTTAATTAATTGTATAGTTATTTGTATAATTATGTATTAATTAGCTTAATCAATTTCAAATCAATTTCTAATCAATTTCAAAAATTCCAAAAAAATTAGTTTTGTTTTAAAATTAATTGACAAATATTTTGTACATAGTTTAAACTTAATTTCTAGGTTTAAATCTATTTTCATCTTTTTTCTTCATTTTAATTTAATTAATCATGCATTAATTATAATTAAAATCAATCATAAAAAATCCAAAAATATGTCTTTTATTTTTCTTGCAATTTAAATTCCTAGATAAATGTATAGGATGTCAAAATCATGTAAATAGGCTTAGTTTACATTTCCTGCACAATCGATGTAATAGCGTAGATTTACTTTCCGCACTTTACATTTCCGCATTTTAATTTCCAGCAAATATAAACTGCGTGTATGTCAAAGATAAAATTGAACCGTTAGATCACTAACTTCAAAGATAAAATATCTGAATCCAATCACAATCACACTTGCACCTTTTAAGGTAATCCCTTCTCATTCTTTTCAAAATCAAAGTCAAAATTCTACTGTTTCGAGTACAAAATCGAACCTTTTGTTTGTATCCGGTGAAAGGATAGATTTTTAAAGGAAATAGGATAAAGACCTTACAACTCAGGGTAGACCTCCTAGTTTGCTTGCTCAAATCAAAACAAACAAAATTCTCATACACTGTTGTTTTTCAAAACAAAACTTTCCAAAAAGACAATATTTTGTATACATCCAAACACGGATCATTACAAAGTTAACGTTCTTTTCAAAACATCTTTCGAAAGATAAACAAACATTTTGTATACATCCGCACAAGGATCATTACAAATTCAATTTACAAAGGTATTTGAAACCACATATGAGCATTCTAAAGCAATTGAAAAGTGATAGAAAAACAAGTGAGCTAAGCAAACTTAAGAGCCCATGGATAACCATGGATACAAAGGGTGCTAACAACTTCCCTTTGTATAACCTACCCCCTTACCCAGAATTTCTTAAAGGTCTTTTTTCTGTTTCTTTTATAAACCTTTCCTTAATTGGATAAAATAAAAGGTCGGTGGCGACTCTGTGAATTTTCAAAAATGCGAAAGCATAAGCGATAAAAAAGAGTCAGTTCACGTATCTCTCCCGCTCAGAGGTATGGCCCGAAAAACAGAGGTCCACAGTTACTTCTATCTTCTTGTCAAGTCTAGTCGTCACTAGTCTTGTTGTGGTTATTTCCCGTGTGCTGCGTGCAAATTAGAGTGCGAATGAAGGTGGGCATTCAACCCATCTCATTTTTCAATCGTTTGAATAACCATACTTGGTGTGTGGAAATTCGAGCGATTGCCACTCTTGAAGAGCTACACCCCGCCTTTGGCCTGAGGGATTAATGTAATTCTCATGCTTCGCAAGCATCAACATCTTCGTGATTATGTCTTTTGATCGAGTCTAGTCGTCACTAGTCTCCGTGTTCCATTCCCCCGTATGGGAAAACTTTTCAAGTCCAACCCCCGTGTTGTGAACCCTTGGCCTTCCGACCTTCGAACCCTTTCAAAGCCCAGTTCCAACCTGGCCAACCTTTTCAAAGCCCAGTTCCCAACCTGGCAAACCTTTTCAAAGCCCAGTTCCCAACCTGGCAAACCTTTTCAAAGCCCAGTTCCCAACCTGGCAAACCCTTTCAAAGCCCAGTTTCCAACCTGGCAAACCATTTCAAAACCAATTTCCTTCTCCAAACCCTGATGTTGAGTCGTAGATCGCACGAGATCTATTTCCTGTTTGTCCTGAAGATCGTACGAGATCCTCTCCTGATGTCGAGTCGAGGTTGAGTCATAGATTGCACGAGACCTTTTCCTTTCAAGGCCTGTAGATCGTACGAGATCCTCTTTCTTTCAGTCCTGATGTCGAGTCGATGTTGAGTCGTAGATCGCAAGAGATCTATTTCCTGTTTGTCCTGAAGATCGTACGAGATCCTCTCCTGATGTCGAGTCGAGTTTGAGTCATAGATTGCACGAGACCTTTTCCTTTCAAGTCCTGTAGATCGTACGAGATCCTTTTTCTTTCAGTCCTGATGTCGAGTCGATGTTGAGTCGTAGATCGCAAGAGGTCTATTTCCTTTCTATCCTGAAGATCGTACGAGATCCTCTCCTGATGTCGAGTCGATGTTGAGTCGTAGATCGTAAGAGGTCTATTTCCTTTCTGTCCTGAAGATCGTACGAGATCCTCTCCTGATGTCGAGTCGATGTTGAGTCGTAGATCGCAAGAGGTCTATTCCCTTTCTGTCCCGAAGATCGTACGAGATCCTCTCCCGTTGTCGAGTCGATGTTGAGTCTTAGATCGCACGAGTTCATTTCCTTTCAGTCTTGAAGACCGTACGAGGTCTTCTCCCGATGTTGAGTCATAGATCATACGAGATCTTATTCTTTCAGTCCTGAAGATCATGCTTAGGTCTTCTCCTGGTGTCGAGTCGATGTTGAGTCATAGATCGCTACGAGATCTTATCTTTTCAGTCATTGTTTCATACAACATTTCCTTTGAGAACCTTGTATTGGCACCTTGGGCTACGTTACAAGCTCTCACCATTCATCCAATGACTCACTGTAAATATTTCCATCAGAAAAACAAAAATTCTCTTTCCCCAGCAGATATCAAAACAAAAATAAAAGAATAAAGACCACTCCATCTCCTCGGGATAAATTTCAGGTCTTCGGTATTTAATCTTCTTCTACTTCGAATGTTCGAAAGGCTGGCGCCAATCTCACCTTCGAGTATAAGACGATTAAATAGGGGCAGCTGTCATACCCCAAATTTGTCCTACCCTTTAACTTCTAACTGGCTTAGGCTTTGAATTCATGTACATACATCATTTAGGTCATAATCCATATCCATGCATGCATATCATTGGTATCAATCAAAGACCAGCAGGAAAGTACTTTTGTGGCAAGGTATTGATTGAAGGATACTGGCTTGCAAATCATCTGGTCTCCCAAATCAGGGTTTCTTTGACCAAAGTCAACCAGTTGACTTTCTGGTCAACATTTGATCAGGAGTGGTTTCTATGTGTGAAAAGCTTCTCATACTGACTACGTGGATGTGTTTGTTTGACTGGATTTGACTGGAGGAAATTTAATCGGGAATTTCATCAATAGTCGGAAAAATCAGAACAGTTGACTTTTGGGTCAAAACTAGAAGAATTATTCAAATATTGACTTTTGGTGGAAAATTAATCAAGAAAAGTCGAAGAATGGATAAAATCGGGAGTTTGACAAAAAGTTGCCAAAAATAGAAAAATGACAAAAATAGAAAGTTTCAACACTTAGAAAATATTTTGGCATTTTGAATCTTGATGAGCAGTCCACTTCTGCCCTGATTTACACGTGGCAAATGACATTTTTTGAAGAAATTCCCAACATCAAAGTTGTTCCTCTCATGGAGGAGAACAACTTTGTAGTTGGACACTTTTTCATTTGAAGCTTGTATGAAGAGTTAAAGTTGTTTGAAGTTACTGAAAATCTATTAGAACCAAGTCATAATCCAAGTCACAAGCCAGGTCATGCCCAGGCATTTCAGCAAACACATGGCATGCCAAATCTCAAGCCATTTTTAGAGCCCTACGAAACTGCCATGGAAGCAAACTTGGTATCATTCTAATCCTTGCCATGTCTTCTTTCCAACAAGCCAAGAATTGGGTCAATTGAACAAGTATTGAATGAGATGCAAGCTCACAAAGTTGTGCCCCTACACTGGCTAAGTCCTGCATCCAGCCAAGGCAGATTCCTAGGGCACGCGCATACATTTGCACAAACACATGGTGTGCCAAATCTCAATGCATTCTTCTTCCTCCACAAGTCTCCACATTAAACAAGCATGATCCAAGGGTGTTCTTTGCCACGTCCTCTATCCAACAAGCTAGCAGCCATTGATTTTAGTGGTGTAATTAGTGAGGTATAGGGCTTTAAAGTCATGCCCTCGCCAAGTTACGCTTTGATGAGGACGTAGGCCAAATTCTTATCACACACGCATGAGGCATTGGCAGCATTAATGTTCTAAGTTCAGGGCCATATTTCTCACACTTACAAGCCTCATCTCAATAAGTTCCAGACATCAAAGTCATTCTATCCCATGTCCTCTTCATAACAAGCCCTAGAACGAGTCACATCGTGAGCCATAGCGTGAGATACATGTGCATGAAGTCATCATCTCGAATATGTTTGTTGGGCAAGGAGCATCAAGTAAAAAAACCTACAGCAGCTGCACATGTGAATAGCATGCACACTCATTACTCAGTCGAGCCATGCACTATACTGCACACGAAAAAGCCACAAGAGGGACTTGCCACAATTGCACATAACTTGTGCATTAAGGGTTCAAGTCCCATACCTAAGAAAATTATGCTGCAAATGCACACCTCAAGTCCCACACTAAGAGAATCATTCCTCATGCCACTTCCCTCACCCTATATAAACATTCATTCTCACCACACACTCACGATTCATCCATACACACTTCACTCTTCAAATTGTGTCACTCTTCTTTCTCTCATTTTTTTCACACTCTCCCTCCTCTCATCACTCTCTTCTCTCCACACTTCCATTCTCCATTTTTTTAGTTTCTCTTCACTCTCTCACTACATTCTTTCTCTCACTACATTCTTTCTCTCACTACACTCTCTCTCTCGTCTCTTTCTCCATAACGGTTTCACAACAAACCTCACCATAACCGCCATAACTAACTCTCCTCCACCACTGCAACCACCGTAACCACTTCCTTCCACCACCTCTAACAACCACAACAAACCTCTAACAATCGCCATCACCACTGAGTTCTCTCCCATGGCATCATCAGCATCATCTCCTTTGTTACCTTGAGAGCTTCAAGCAAATGCTACTGCAACGTTAATGGCTTCATGAGGTGAATTGCATCGCTATCAAGTTCTTGGATCAATCACAGATTCCTCAAGTCAGTAGCACACATCCGAGCTCGGATTCAAGTCATAAAGCTTTCGTGTTCTTCGTTCAAGATCCATTCAGGTAAGCCTTGATCTCTCAGCATGTTAGCAATAGGCATTTGTGTTCAGTTATTGATTCTTGAGTGTGATTCGTTATGGTTAGATCGTGTATCTGAGCTCCTTGTACGTTTCTGATCCTATGGATGTGTTTAGCTTGAGTTTTGGTGAAGATGCATAGATCTAGGGCTTTATTCGTGGCTTCGGTCATGAAGATAGGGGAAGAATCAATGGAAACTAAGGTCATATTCGTGTTCTACGTGCAAAACTGAGTCAGGCGGTGGTGGTTTGATGAATTTCCGGGTGTTGTCATGGAAGCGCCGCCGTGGGAGCCACCGGAGAAGACGACCGGAGGTCTCTCCGGCGCCGGCGCTCTTTTGTTCTATTTCCTCTTTCCATCTTCCACGTGGCTTGCATGTACTGGTAGTTTCCAATTAGGATAGTATTTTGTCTTCTTGCAAATGATTAGAGCTGGATGTGTTAGCACATGATTGGATCCCAATTGCTTTTGTCTTTTATGACTTAAAAGAGCACCTTGACCAATTGATCCTATAGTAATGTCACGTTCCATTTTCTTTTAATAAAATACCATATGCTAATATCACAATAATGCATGCTGATACAAAAGAGTAAATGAAATAGAATTGGTTATTGGTTTGTAACGTTGGGCCACAAGGCGCATGGGCCTTGCCCTCTTTTCAGAATTTGCGCCCCCTTGTTGCTAATACACCACCAGTTTGCCAACCATGGGCCTGAGCGCCAGTTACTATTGCCACCCCCATTTCTGGCCCAGTTTTGCTTGTGCATATAGTAAACGCTTTTTACACCCCATGCTGTTAACAAAACTAAATAATAAAATCAATTTCTATCTTTTCCTTTTGCATATTAATACTTTTTCTTAAATAAAAATAACAAAAATAGTTTTTTGACCAATTAGAATTTTTAGGAATATTGTTTTCTTTTAATTGGAATTTTAATTGGTGATTTCTTTGACTTTTATTTGGTTGATAAACCATAAAAAATAAATAGTTTTCTTTGTTAATTCGAAAATAGTTCTAACATGAATAAAGTACAATTGTTTGTGTGTATATATAATTTTCATGATTGGTTTAGACTTTAATTCTTTTCTTTTTTTGAATACTTTCTTATATTGTGAAATGCTTAGATAAACCTCTTCCATTTCTATTAGAATTACAATAATAATACTAGGCTTAGAAATTAGGCTAGTCCCCCCACTTTCTCATTTCTTTTTCTTTTACAACATAAAACATCTAATAAAAATACTTGATTTTAATCCCTTTAAAACATACAAAGAAAACACTAAAAAACATTAATAAAAAGTGAAAATCATTAAAAAGGGAATGGAAGCTTGGATCTCCCTTGCTTTAGGGAATCATTCGAGTGCCTGGATTTCCCTTGCTTTAGGGTTCCATTCGGGCGTAAGTTCCCAAATTCTAAAAAACACAAACCAAAGAGTAACTCGAGTTTTCCTTGCTTTAGGGATTTCCTCGAAACGCTCAAACTCTCTCTCTTTCTCTCCTTTTTTAAGGGCATTGTTATCTCCGCTCTATTGCATCCTAGGCTGTCCCCTTATGCAAGAGCGTGAGCGTTAACTCCGCCCAACTAAAAAACACAAAAACAAACAGAAAATCTTGAGCCGAACTACGGCGCTCTGATTCCTGAAAAGGATACGTAGGCATCAAGTCGCGGGGCTTGAACGAGCACACTTGTAAATATTCCTTCTTTTCCCCGTATTTCTTTTGCATTCTTTCGCATATAGACATAGACATAGTACACACCCTTTAGATAGAAACAAACATAGGTGGATACCATCGAGTACGATGGGCGCGAGGGGTGCTAATACCTTCCCCTTGCGTAACCGACTCCCGTACCTTGATTCTCTGGTCGCAAGACCTTGTTCCTTCCTTTCCTAGGTTTTCTGATATTCCTTTCCCTTATGGGATAAATATATTGGTGGCGACTCTGTTCATTTTTCGCGAGCGTGCGACATATCCACAGCCCTTAAGGGGTTTCCTTGGGTTTATCCCTTAAAATGTGTGGGGCATCCTTATTGTAACCCCCACTCTATGCCACATTGCATTGCATGAAAAAATATAAAATAAAATATATTCATATACCATTGCATCATAGGAGTTTATCATTCATACATGACATGCATTTCTACAAGGAGCTCATTCGCATCTTTACTTGTATTTGGAATCAGAGACTGCAAAATTGATTTCCCGACAGTCGAGGTTGATCATGGGACAAATTCAGACAGACATGGCAGATGTTAGGGCTCGGATAGGGACTACTATGGGTCAATTTTTGGAAGCTATCCAAACCGTTACCCGTGGACAAGGAGAGTTAAGGCAGCCTGTTCAGAGGCCGGATGTTACCGTTGATCCAAGTGGCGTTCATCAAAAAGTCGTCAATCCTACCCAAGAGGTCCCTTTGAATCAGAATGTTAGAAACACTATGCGAGTTCCCGTCAACGAGGCTCTGTACCGTGAGAATCTTTCTGTTTCGTCATATGATACTTTTAAGTTTCCAATGGATGAAGATGAGGGTAAGCTTCGTCTTTTGGATAAGAGATTGAAAGCTGTTGAGGATCGTGATTGCCTTGGTTTGGATGCTGCTAGTTTATGCTTGGTGCCCGATATCAAGATTCCTCCAAAGTTCAAAGTCCCCGACTTTGAGAAGTACAAGTGTACCACTTGCCCAATAACACACATCAAGGCATTTTGCAACAAGATGGCTCCTTATGCAGAAAATGATAAACTTCTAATGCACTTATTTCAGGATAGTCTTAGTGGGGCATCTCTTGAATGGTATACCCAGCTTGAAAGGACCAACATCCGAACTTGGAAAGATCTAGCCAAAGCCTTTTTCAAGCATTACAAACATAACAGTGATATGGTTCCTACCAGAATCCAACTTCAGGGTTTGACTCAGAAGATTGACGAATCCTTTAGAGAGTATGCACAAAGATGGAGGGAGCTAGCTGCCAGAGTCCAACCGCCCCTTTTGGAACGAGAACTTATAGACATGTTCATGGACACGTTACAAGATCCCTATCTGAATCGGATGGTTGGGTGCGCCGCTTCTGAATTCTCAACTTTGGCTGTCATAGGAGAAAGAATTGAGCATGGTCTTATGACTGGTAAGATTCAGAATGCTGCTACTAATTTTGAATTCCCAGAACAGGATGGTGAAGAAACAAGTACAATTTCCGAAGTTGAAGAGAAAGATCATGCTTATTCTCCGGCTCAGATCCCTTGCTATCAGATGACGGAAATTATTCCTGATCAGGATGCTCCACAAATATGTGTTGCAACTATTAGCCAGCCACCAGTTCAATTTGTGCAACAAGAGCATGTTCTATATAATCAATCACTTAAGTATGCTCCACAACAACAGCAGAGATATAAACAAAACCGTCGAGCACAAGGCGGGCAGAATCAGCAGAGGCCCCGAAATAATCTAGAGAGAAGGAATTCTCCCCTAGATCCAATCCCTATGACCTACAGTCAACTCCTGCCACATCTGGTACAAAGCTCATTGGTGGTTCCCAAGTTTCTTAAGCCACCAAAGTCATTCCCTCCTGAGTATGACCCCAATGTGCAATGTGAATATCATGCTGGATCAGTAGGGAACTCGACTGAGGATTGCAACGCTTTTAAAGCCAAAGTTCAACAGTTGTTTGACAGGAGGTACTTAACCTTTCAAGAAGGAGAATTGTTGATAAATGGTCACCCCTTACTTTGACGAATACAAAAATGGAAAGCATCATCTCTTAAAAGTCAAGGAAGCTCGTCCTTAAGATCATTAGGCTTTGTTAGTTTCCACTTGAAATTTTGTTATTACTAAGTTTTGTTTGTTTCTTAAAGTTGTACTCTTCGACTAATATTAATAAAACGAGCATGCATGTTTTTGAAGCCAATTCATTCGTATTCACTCTTTCTAAAAATGGAACAAAAAAAGTCAATCCATTTGATCATCTTTCTATTTCTCACATTTAACAAACTTCGAGGGAGAATGATGTAATTAAAATTAATCGAATTTTGCTAACGTATGCTTTCAATGCAAAACCGAGCTGATGATGTACAGGCATTGTTTCAATTTCTAAACAGTGGAGATATAAGGATGTTAATCCCTCGTCACCCCCTCGAGCCAGGAGTTGGAGTTTGTTTCTACTTTTTCAAATAAACCTTGATTTTAACCAGGGGCGGGGTAGATTTCAATTAATTCAATGGTGTATTTTGGTTGTCAAGAGAATCAGTCTATCCAAGCAAGGATTCAAGCAAAAGGTCAAACAAAGGTCGAAGCAAAGGTTCAGGCATAAGGATCAAGCAAAGCAAAGGTTCAAGCATATCTTCTTCCTCATTACATCATTCAAGATCGAGGAAGTACAAAGGTGAAGCTTACAAATCAAAATCAACATGGCAGTCACAATATTCAATATCCAAGGATCAATATTTCCAAAAGGAGCATTCAAAAAAAAAGAGAAAAGCGCCCGCTAAGTCATAATGGGAAATCCCATGGAAAGAAAACAAAATGACTTAGGAAAAAATCAGGGCATCCCGATGGACCAAATTCAAAAGAATTGGTTCATGCAAAAATAAGGGATACAAAGGCGAAATACAAAGGACAATCTTGTGACTGCTAAACCATCAAAGCTTCACATCAATGCTTGGGTATTTACAACATCTTTCATCGGTGCTTGGATCTTTACCAAGGCTTCTGCTCAACATCAAAAGAAGTGAAATGATTCTCTTGCAAATGAAGCACATTCATTGGGTTAGGCGGTTTTTAGGATTTGGAGAACATCAAGGAGAAAGGGATGTGTTTATATAAGATTTGAGCCTTATATCATTTATTTCTTAAACCACGAACCATGGCCACGTTACAACCCTTAAAAGTCCTAATTGAAGCTTGGTCAAATACGAAAGCATACTTGGCATAATTTGGTTAAACTGACTCCTATTGTTTCTTAATGAATATCCATATCGCTTCTTCGCATCTTCCATTTCTAATCATCCACGTCCTTGTAAAAACTCCGATTTCAAAACTTGCATGTGCATCACGTTTGAATTACTTTTCAAAGGGTACAATTTTACATTCAAATAAATACTTGGCATCAGGGAGATCCCTACATTGGTTTAATCAAAAGTAATCATTTCTGATAAAGACTCCCGAATGGGTGAACCACATCTAGGGGGTTCTCCTAAACAGGGGCAGAATTTCAAGGATTACAGGGGCATATAATCAACAGATCCTATTGACTAGGGGCATTATTCTAAGATTCAATCAACTTGGGTCACATATCGAAGCAATAACAGCCAGGGGCATATCTTTCAAGAATTCAAAATAATGGGGAAATTCATATCGAATTGATATCACACCATGGTTAGCCTTCCATATCCTGGAGATTCAGGGCAGACCTTTCAACTATCAAATGTTGGGGCAGTACATATCAAGTTCCCTCTAAGGACGCGCCCTGGAGATCGAGGGCATGTCTGTCAATATTGAGGCAATCACTATGAGGCCCGATCAAAAAGAGTTGATTCAAAATAGATAATCGGATTGAAATCATTCCAAGATTCGTTTAAACATGGGGCATCATGTTGTGAATTCAAATTAGTGAGGCTAGCCATCTCAAGCGCATACTACAACAAAACTACGTCCAAGTTCATATCAAGACAAATCTCTACAAAAACCTAACAAATTGGGGAAAGACATACTGCGAAAGGGAAAGCTATCCTCATATTTTTACAGTCCCCAATAAGTCTCTCCTACATCTACGATCTTTGAGTTCAAAACAAGTTTTGGGAAATCATGACAGCATAACATCCTACCATCGCGTGGCAAGTAACTTTGTTGCATAAGCAATCTTGCCACGCCTTCACCACCCAACATTGGGACATCAATCAAAACATCCAAGTCATCATAAATCATTGTCATGCATTAATCATGTCACTTCACTCCAACATCAAACCACGCATACCGTCTGGGGCATTCACATACTACATATCACAGAGGTCCAATTTTCATTAGCAATCCAAATCCTTACAAAGTCCAGTTCTCTTCCTGGCAAATTCTAGTTCTCGTCCTGGCAAATCATTACAAAGTCCAGTTCTCGTCCTGGAAAACCATCAAATCCAATTCTCGTTTGGTAGTCATTTCCCGTCTGACTGCTACATTAAATCCAATTCTCGTTTGGTAGTCAGTTCCCGTCTGACTAGTACATTAAATCTAATTATCGTTTGGTAGTCAGTTCCCGTCTGACTGTTACATTAAATCCAATTCTCGTTTGGTAGTCAGTTCCCGTATGACTGGTACATTAAATCCAATTCTCGTTTGGTAGTCAGTTCCCGTCTGACTGGTACATTAAATCCAATTCTCGTTTGGTAGTCAGTTCCCGTCTGACTGGTACATGAAAACCCAATTCTCGTTTCGTAACCAGTTCTCGTCTGGTAATGTTCCAATTCCCGTTTGGAAGCTATCATTTAATCCCAAGCTCCTGGTCAAATTTTGGGGTCTTCCATTATTTAATAATTCTTCGATCCGAAAAGCGTGAGACCTGCGTATTCTCACGCCATTCAATCCAAGGTAATTAAATAGGGGCAGCTGTCATACCCCAAAATTTACCCGACATTATTCGCATCTGTCAATTTATTAAGGGCGTTAAAAATTAGGAGCCATAAGGTTTAATATATCTATTATTAAACTCGATCTCTTATAAAACCCCCTTATAAATCGGTCAAATGGAAATAAGGGTGTAAATAGTAAATCTTCCTAAATTACACCAGGCCCATTCACATTCTTCAAAGCCTTTTTATAGATATTAATTTTTCCAAAAAAAAGGTTAAGTTAATATTTATTTAAAGTTTTTTCTAAATTAATATGTTAATATTAAAGTTAACCTCTTTTATTAGTTTTCTAGCTATTTTTGATTTTTAACTAGGTTTATTTCTATTTACTATTATTGGTTTCTTGTTATTTAATTATTACTATTATTTTAATATCATTATTATTAGGTCAATAATCAGAATTATTAGTTTTATTAGAGTTATCAAGATTAATTATGAGGCTCGTTAATGTTATCAGGTTTATTATTATTGTTAATTGTCATTAGAATTGGCATTAGTTGTGTTGATCTGGGTAATAAGCATTTGGTTTTAATACTTTTTTTGTTAAGTCAACATAATATAGACCGAACTTGCCAAGTAAACTAGGATTATGGATCAAGGGTTATTGGGCCAAGCGTGGATCGGATACGGACCGGGTCAAACTGACCCAGGTCCTGTTCATCTTCTTTCCCAAACCTTCAGCGCCGCCCCTCCTCCACAGAAACCCTAGCTTCAACCTGTAACACCCTTCTAAACCCCCGCGGAAAATATAATAATAATCAGAGTAAACATGAAATACAAGGATGTCACAATTTCTTTAACATAAAATATCATAGTCATTTGTCATGCCACATGAGGAACCATTTAATATAAACAAAATTCATGTTCAACACAGCGGATTATAACTCATAACATTGCATATTCATCATCCATGCAAGTTACTACAATACAATTATAAAACAACAAAGCCAACAGAGTAATTCGTCTCTAAACTAACGTTCCCCAGTGTTACAATCAGAGCATGACTCGACACGAACTATGGACTAGCCTACGAGCTATCCGTACCCAATCAAGAAGCCGCTACATCCTTAATCTGAAATCATCAAAGTAAGGGTGAGTTTCATTCGAATTAATAAGCATTATGCAGTCATAAGCAATAAAATCTCATAGTAATTATCATCCACTCAATCATACATATAATCGGAATCATTACAACAAGCAAGCATCAATTCAACAATATTGGCCATCGGCCCACAACTCATCAATTTCATCAATGATCAAGTTATATTAACAACAACTCCTCAATACATCAATCACATAAACACACCAAGGCATAACACTGGATTTCATCCAATCATGTTATAACCAATGCATATGATTCAACTGACACTATGCATGTGGTACCAATACATGGGATACACCCATCCAACTGATCTATTTCATCACCGAGATACAGTTTTAACCAGCACAAATTCCACACAATGGGAATTATGCCCACCAATTTGATCCATTTCATCACCGGGATCCATCACCGAAAATGTATGCCAATGAATGCAACATATAACATGCTTACAACATCACCAATCCGATGTAACACATCGTTTCATTATCATCACCAATTCATCACCGATAAGCATGCATAAGTCTAGCATTCATACAAATATATCACACGCATACATTCACCACAATCCACATGTTAATATTAACAGCATATTAACATTCATAAATCATCAATCATCACCACGATTATACATCGTTACATCCATCATCATTGCACACAATGTAACAAATTGTCAAAGCAACCCAACAACATAATCACAAAACATATATCATCTACGACATGTTATATACTAACATCACTCAATGGATATCATAATCTCATCACCAACACAAATACATGCATCAATAGTCATATATATAAGCACATATACATATACTATCTTTCAATTCATTAATAATTAAATCGAGTTTAAAAAGTAAAGTTGGCTATTGCCCATTTTATCAATTCATCAGATAAAGCATCCCATTAGCTTCGCAACGCCCAAAACGGCACATAAATCGGATACTCAGATCAAAAGTTATGAATTTTCAAAGATAAAACATTTTTAGAAAAATGCTGCAGGAACGGGGTTGTCCCTACGTGGGAACCGGTTCCTGGCTGTATCCAAAATCACGTCTCTGATTTTTACTATGGGGAACCGGGTTGTCCCTACATGGGAACCGGTTCCCAGCTGCCCAGAATCCATATTTCTCTGTTTTTACAAGGGGGAACCGGTTCGTCCCACATGGGAACCGGTTCCTACGTACCTGCACAGCAAAATTCACCATTTTGACAGCATTTACCATATCCCAATTCCCCAATTTCAGGTACATACGAACATACACACAATTATCATTGATTTTCACACAATTACACATTTCAAACAAGTTATTGACGTGTATTAACATCATATATCACAAGTATCAACAGAATCATGTCAATTCATACAAGATTATCAAAACCTAACAAAATTCCCAACCCGACACGTACGATTGAACTAGACCACAATCCTAATCAATCATACTACCTACAATCACATAAGGAATACTAACCCGAAGAATCCCCCCTTACCTCAGAGTCGAATCTTCGAAGTTCTTCTCCCCCTTTGGCTCTTCTCACTTTCACGTGTTCTCCTTTTTCCAAAATCTGCTTCTACTGCTTCTCTTTTCCCAATTCCTTTATTTTATGAAAAATAAAATAAAATATTATAATGGGCTTGCTTAGTTAACACCCCCCTTACTGCTAACCACCACTCTAGGCCCAATGCCAATATTTCATCATTTTCCAAATAATTCCAAATAAAAATACTAAAATTCCAATTATTTAATTTAAATCCAAATTACATTAATAAACTGAAATTATGGGGTGTTACAACTCTCCCCCACTAAAAGAGTTTTCGTCCTCGAAAACATACTTCAAGTAAAAGTCCCAGATAAGAGTGCTTCATTTGACTCTCCCGTTCTCCGTTAACACCTTCTTGGTCGAGTCTCAAAATTCATCTGACATAACCAACACAAGCATATCTCATGCATTCAATTCAGTTCTTACGTTGCATTTGACCATCCCCAGGTGTACCACTTGCTATAACTCCAACGGTTAACAACAATGAAACTTCGAGGTGCGATCCATACAATACGCTCAACAATTGAATAATACAATTACACAATCCATGGTATGATCGCAACTGATCAACACTGTAGTAATAGATTCCATTTACCCATGTACTAACCTTAGGCACACTCTTCCAATTGAGCGATAACGTAATACTTACATTCTTTACCAACTGCTTCCTTCAAGAACCCAATACTCATATTTCTATACCATTGAATTCCAATTGTCTGGCCCCTCTTAGGTCACACAAGAATTACTCAATACGCTACATTCTGTCATTGCAACCATCATTATCAATTAGACTTCTAGGTTATACCCAACTCTGGCCCTCTTTACTCATTCGTTCGAGAATCATTCTTTACCATCCATGGTTCTAACTCACCACTCGTCAATACTTACTCGCACTCAAAAACAATTCCTGATTTACTTCATCTATTAAACATTCCAACTATGGAAATGAGTGCACATCAGTAGTTATAATTACATAGCTCATCATCCTCAATATACCATTTCTTACAAGATAGCTCAACAGAGTCCCACTCTTCACTAAGAATGAAGTCAACTTCGTCCTTCGTAGAGTATAACCCTTCATTTCAATTAGAAATCCACACAATACCTTACAACATCATAAGATTATTATAGCATCATGTAATATCAATTCTTCTTCTTAACTTCTCCGAATGCCTGCTCGTTAACTACGTATAACCGTAATAGAATATCCATCACTTCGGCAATTATTCAAAAGGTCATAATCCTTTGGCACGACATCCTTACATCCACGAGATTCTAAACCCAACATATAGATAAACACATATTCTCCATGTAGAACCCCGACATATTAATTCTCACTACTCACGAGTAGCACTCATAACACCACTTTACATCATACTTTCGCTGTACGACTACGACTACTCGTCTTAAGTCACCGTCCAATGCTTTGCACTCCTTCATATTCAATCCCTCATAGGTTCCCACAATATGGTGAGTGGTTGTTCTCACATCTCAGCATTCATCACATCTTATACCATTAAGGTAACAAGCAATCTTATACCATCTATATAATTCCGCCTATTATCAACAAGAGATTAAGGGTGATCAAGTCCTCAATTTGTCAATAGATAGCCGACAATCATATTTAAGCATAAACCGTTGTTACTACATAATAGCGTTTTTTCCGAGTTTGCACCCAAACTCATTAACATTGTCATAGTCTAATAATTCTCTATGGTGTCCTTCTTCTAGAATATTCTTTCTCAACCCGGTAACACTCGGAACACAACAGCGACCACCAACCTCATTATACCATCCTCGTCAATTCTGAGTCCGTCATCTTTACCTTGGTAATCCAAAGTCGACTTATCGATCAACTCAACATCAGCTTTCTGACTTTCTCTATCCTCGTCAGGAATACCATTAGTCAGTTTCAGTATACCCAATCTAACATTATTAGGAGCACTTTCACATACCAAACTTAGTTCTCTAAATTGTTCAATTAAATCCAACTCTTTCTCCATCAGCATCGACATTTTTAGAGGTTCCCTACTCAGTGCATTGACACAACATCTTCCTCACCAAGATAATAATCCAAGCAAAATCTAACCATGTCTATTGCTTCACATTAAGTCCTTGCTGATCAAAGGGGTACTCCAGACTCTTATGATCACTAAACACTTCGAACCTCGAACCATACAAATAACGTCACCGCAACTTCAAACAAACCATGGCTGCCAATTCTAAATCATGAGTCAGATAATTCCTTTCCGGCGCTTTCAATCATCCCGACGCATAAGTTACTACTTACTGATTTTACATCAATACACCATCCAAACCCATCAACGACGCATCACAATATACCACAAATGGTTCCAAAGTCTATTTTACTTTTTCTACTGATTCCCTCATCACTCAATTCCATTAATACTTAAATCATCTTTATCATCTTATTCATCAACGACATATTCTACTTGACTTCGTTCCGAACAATCGCGGTAATAAGCATTCCTATTTCAACACTGGTCTAGGCCTCTTTATCCAACATCATAATATCTCCTCATAGGACCACTCTATGGTATTTATAACTCTTCCATAAGGTATAACATAATCTCTCCTCTTCATGGGTTCAAACGGTACATTAATCCGACACTCAGAGCTCAAGACATGTATGTTACCAATCGTTACCCAAGATACAATACCGACACCATGCAACGAAACTCTATACGACATCTCCAAAACTCCTCAATTGGCACATTTGATCTCAAAGATTGCTTCTCAACAAGTCTTCCCATTATTCCTTTATTCTGTTTAACTCTGACACTGACATCCCATGCCGCACCAACGAACAATCTAGTTCTAAGGACAAATGTAACCGTAACTTCACCTCTTTCTAACATCATCCTGACACAATTAAATATGTTACAGCTGCTGCAACCATTTTTATAACAAAGTTCATCTCGTTAGCTTTCCGACGCTTCAAACGGAACTCAAATCGGGTGTCTAGAACTCCAGTTATGAATTTTCGAAGTTTCATAACGATTCAGCAATCTTCCTGCGATTTGCTTACGAAAATTCTGCTCCAAAACTCATCCTCTTCGAATTAATCTCATTATTAACATCATCTTATTACATCTCTTCGCTTCCAAACTTCTTATAACTTAAACAACACATTTCATCGCTGAAGTTCGATTTCTGTAACCCTGAAACCAAATTCATGTACGCCATCATCAACCTTCTTATCCTTGAGATCATATTCGTCTCTTTGCATCACTCGCACTTCGAAACTTTCTCAACAACATCGATAACCTCCACCATCATCTCAATTACTTACTAGTAATCCTACGACAAGGTCTACGACAATACTTCTTTTAATCACTGCTTCAACAACAACCTTTTACATAGGGCTACTCATACAACAACATCGCAGTACGCCAGTAGCACTTGAAGCATCACAACTTCCAAATTCCATTTCTCAGAAATAACCATCATCTACTCCGAGACACCCCGACTGAACAACAACCACGGTCTTCAGTCCATGTCACCTTCGCTTCAGAAAACAATAACTCCACACTCTTGTACTACTGCCCCACGCATCTCTCTAACATCTTGCATCTGAGACATATCCGAGAAGCATGACTTCTCCCCCACTAGTTTCAATCCTACTTGTGCAAGCAAACCGTCAGAACACACTGAGTACCGACAGTGTTTCTCACACATGTCGCATACCGACAGGAATTAACAATAAGACTCTGGTCGCAAGGACCGACTATGCTCTGATACCACTATTGTAACACCCTTCTAAACCCCCGCGGAAAATATAATAATAATCAGAGTAAACATGAAATACAAGGATGTCACAATTTCTTTAACATAAAATATCATAGTCATTTGTCATGCCACATGAGGAACCATTTAATATAAACAAAATTCATGTTCAACACAGCGGATTATAACTCATAACATTGCATATTCATCATCCATGCAAGTTACTACAATACAATTATAAAACAACAAAGCCAACAGAGTAATTCGTCTCTAAACTAACGTTCCCCAGTGTTACAATCAGAGCATGACTCGACACGAACTATGGACTAGCCTACGAGCTATCCGTACCCAATCAAGAAGCCGCTACATCCTTAATCTGAAATCATCAAAGTAAGGGTGAGTTTCATTCGAATTAATAAGCATTATGCAGTCATAAGCAATAAAATCTCATAGTAATTATCATCCACTCAATCATACATATAATCGGAATCATTACAACAAGCAAGCATCAATTCAACAATATTGGCCATCGGCCCACAACTCATCAATTTCATCAATGATCAAGTTATATTAACAACAACTCCTCAATACATCAATCACATAAACACACCAAGGCATAACACTGGATTTCATCCAATCATGTTATAACCAATGCATATGATTCAACTGACACTATGCATGTGGTACCAATACATGGGATACACCCATCCAACTGATCTATTTCATCACCGAGATACAGTTTTAACCAGCACAAATTCCACACAATGGGAATTATGCCCACCAATTTGATCCATTTCATCACCGGGATCCATCACCGAAAATGTATGCCAATGAATGCAACATATAACATGCTTACAACATCACCAATCCGATGTAACACATCGTTTCATTATCATCACCAATTCATCACCGATAAGCATGCATAAGTCTAGCATTCATACAAATATATCACACGCATACATTCACCACAATCCACATGTTAATATTAACAGCATATTAACATTCATAAATCATCAATCATCACCACGATTATACATCGTTACATCCATCATCATTGCACACAATGTAACAAATTGTCAAAGCAACCCAACAACATAATCACAAAACATATATCATCTACGACATGTTATATACTAACATCACTCAATGGATATCATAATCTCATCACCAACACAAATACATGCATCAATAGTCATATATATAAGCACATATACATATACTATCTTTCAATTCATTAATAATTAAATCGAGTTTAAAAAGTAAAGTTGGCTATTGCCCATTTTATCAATTCATCAGATAAAGCATCCCATTAGCTTCGCAACGCCCAAAACGGCACATAAATCGGATACTCAGATCAAAAGTTATGAATTTTCAAAGATAAAACATTTTTAGAAAAATGCTGCAGGAACGGGGTTGTCCCTACGTGGGAACCGGTTCCTGGCTGTATCCAAAATCACGTCTCTGATTTTTACTATGGGGAACCGGGTTGTCCCTACATGGGAACCGGTTCCCAGCTGCCCAGAATCCATATTTCTCTGTTTTTACAAGGGGGAACCGGTTCGTCCCACATGGGAACCGGTTCCTACGTACCTGCACAGCAAAATTCACCATTTTGACAGCATTTACCATATCCCAATTCCCCAATTTCAGGTACATACGAACATACACACAATTATCATTGATTTTCACACAATTACACATTTCAAACAAGTTATTGACGTGTATTAACATCATATATCACAAGTATCAACAGAATCATGTCAATTCATACAAGATTATCAAAACCTAACAAAATTCCCAACCCGACACGTACGATTGAACTAGACCACAATCCTAATCAATCATACTACCTACAATCACATAAGGAATACTAACCCGAAGAATCCCCCCTTACCTCAGAGTCGAATCTTCGAAGTTCTTCTCCCCCTTTGGCTCTTCTCACTTTCACGTGTTCTCCTTTTTCCAAAATCTGCTTCTACTGCTTCTCTTTTCCCAATTCCTTTATTTTATGAAAAATAAAATAAAATATTATAATGGGCTTGCTTAGTTAACACCCCCCTTACTGCTAACCACCACTCTAGGCCCAATGCCAATATTTCATCATTTTCCAAATAATTCCAAATAAAAATACTAAAATTCCAATTATTTAATTTAAATCCAAATTACATTAATAAACTGAAATTATGGGGTGTTACACAACCCACTCAAACCCAGGCCCAGAAGCAAGTAATCTCAACAAAAACAGAATCGAATCAAAGCAAAATCAAAACGTAAACGAATCAGAAACAAATATCAAAGCTTGCTTAAATTTAAACAGAATCAATTCATGATCAAATCAAATCTTTCATTAAGAAATATCAATTACAATCGGAATCAATCCTAGCTTAAATCAAATCTTTCCTAAAACTAATCTGACCCTAACACTATAAAAACGAAAAAGAAGAATAGAAGAGGGGTTGGAGATTTTCGTGAGAAATCGTTTCTTGAGCCGCCGCGACTTTTGAACCCAGAACTCTTGAGCATCATTATCATCTTCATACCTGCGATACACTGAGAAGAAGAGGGATTAGGAGCAAATCGGAGCACACACGAATCCGAATTCAAGAACAAAGGTAACGAAATTCGGACTTAGCTTTAAGGTTTTATTTTGTGGTTCCGATTAGTATGTGTGTTGTTTGTTTTTGTTGGGGAATTTAGGGTTCATGGGTTTGGGAGGTTGAAGATGAAGATTCATCTTCATCTAAGGTTTGAGAAGCTACTGGGTTGGGGAAACGATGAAGATCATGGAGATCTTCATCGCGTTCTGGGCGTGATGACGGCTAAGGGGCGTCGCGGCGGTGGTAGGTGTCGGTTTTTGTTTCTGTTCTGGAAGAAGAAAGGAGAGAGGATTGAGAGAACAAGGTGAGAGAGAGAGAGAGAGAGAGAGAGAGAAGGAACCAAAACGTGTGGGGAAGAATGAAAGATTTTGGGGAAAAAGGAATTAGAGACAAGATGGTTTCATCACACCATTCGTTGCGTGACACGTGGCCACCTATCGGCCACGTGATTGGACCGTAGGAATGATAGCACATGCGCTCACCCATCATAGTCCCTCATCCAACTCCACATGCAGGCCATGGATTAAAACCTGAATAAATCCTATTCGTCCATTACGTCTGAGGGTGCACCGTAGCCACCCTTTGCGCCCTACTTGATCAAACGGGTCCTATGAGTAATTGGGACCAATTCCTTACTATTTGCACTCTTCTAATTGCTACCCTTGCATAAAATACACCCCCTGCCGAATTGATCAAAATAACTAATTAATTAACTTTATAAAATTTACTTAATTGTTTATTGTTTTTTTTCTCTTCTAAATATTAACTTTCTCGTCGAACCGACTGTACCTATTGGTCGCATTAGACGAGAAATAATTTTATTAAATTAAATTGTTTAATTAATTTATTAATTCTAAATTAATTCTCTCCTCGACCCGACTAAAGCTATTAGTCGTATTAGACGGGAGATAAAAAATACATAAAATTCAAAACACATTTAATTTGCTGCCCGCGACGATCAATCTATCGATCTGAGTAACCAACAATGCCCCTTAATCCGTTAGCTATACTGACCAAATCTATTGGTCATCGCATCTAACGGTGCCCTATCAAATCAGGGTTGTACGCCCAAACACTTAAAACACATCAAACCACAAACCACAGATTTCATCTCTTCGATACTGCGAAACTACGAAGGTAACTCAAAATACCTTTTCAAAACTACGAAACGGTAATTCAAAATACCATCAACACACTCCTATCAATTCTAAGGCGTACAACCCTATGCCCGAACTACGTTGACTCTGATTTTCCATAAGGAGATACGTAGGCACTTGGATAACCAAGGCGAGTCCCCCACCCTAAAATCTCAATTTTCGCCCTATTCATTTCCTTAGCTATTAAACCTCTAAATTTTAGCCATAAAACCTTTACCTTAGAACAACCCTTAGGAAAGGGTTGAGGGTGCCTAACACCTTCCCTCAACCTGATTATAATAACTTACCCCGATCTCTAAACTGCGTAGGGTTTCCTATTCGCCCTTCAGAATAGGTGGCGACTCTAGAAGCTAAATTTTTAGGGCAGGTTGCTACACTAGTGAATCGACTGTAGAACACATAACCCGATACTTGACAGAGGCTGGTGATTTAGCAGGCAACGAAAACTTGAGAATTAAATATTTCCCTAGTTCGCTAAAAAAATGCTTTCACATTGTTCACTACCTTACCCCCAAATTCCATAGATGCATGGGCACACTTGGAAAGGATGTTCCACGAACAATTCTATATGGGCCAAACCAAGATAAGTTTGAAAGAGTTAGCTAGCATTAAGAGGAAATTCACGGAACCCATAGATGATTACTTGAATAGGTTCCGTTTGTTGAAATCGAGATGCTTCACAATTGTTCCAGAACACGAATCGGTCGAAATGGCTGTAGGAGGTCTAGACTACTCGATTAGAACGAAATTGGATACTCAATATCTGAGGGATATGGCACAAATAGCAGATAGAGTTCGACAAGTCGAATGGTTGAAAGCTGAAAAGGCCAGAGCGAACAAAAATTATAAGAAGGAGAGAGTGGCATATATTGAGGCTGAAGATGCAGAAGGCGAAGCCTTCGAAGATTCATATAGTTTCGAAGAAGTCAAAATAGACTTAGCCGAATTAAAAGAAGCACCACCTTACTCTTGTAAATTGCTCACCCCTTTGAATGGAAAAAATCTTGTCGAGAATGACAAAAGTGATAAATTTCCAAAGAAAACTTATACTTTTGACGTCTCTAAATGTGACAAACTATTTGATTTATTGGTAAAAGATGGCCAAATGATAGTGCTTCCAAATTCCAAAGTTCCTCCATTGGAGCAAAGGAAGAAACGAGGGTTTTGCAAATATCATGGTTTTTAGGCCATAAAACCTCACAGTGATTTCTTTTCAGGGATCTAATTCAGAATGCTATCAAGGACGGGCGTCTGAAGTTCCCTGATAAGACAAAGAATCACATGAAGGTCGATGTTGATCCCTTGGACGTCGCTAACACAAACTACGCTGAACCAGGTGACATCAATATGGTGGATGTGTCTGAAGCTGACATTGCTAAATGGGAGATGGTTTCAACTGGAAAGCAGGCTACTGAGAGCCTAAATGACGATGTAATCTTCAATACTGAGGTTGAAGAGTCCTTCGAGATAGAAATCACTGAAGAACTGAAGGAGAAAACTAGCGAGGCCACTGAAGACCTCAGGATGAAACTCCAACAGATAAAGATCTCAGAAGCTCCCCCTGAAGGCGTCAACATGGTGAATGTTAGGAAACCTTTATCTGAAATAGAGGCACTAGAGAAGTGTCTACTGAGGGAAAAAGGAAATTATGCGAATCCACAGACAGGTGGAAGTTTGAAAGATTATCTCTTGAGGTGTCATGAGAAAAATGCTGGACGAATGCTAATTTGTCCAAGGTGCTCGATTATGCTGAATAGAAGGGTCCAAGCTAACTATGAAAGGGCCGAACGAAACAGGATGAAGCAGCCCTGGAGGGAAGGAAACCAATTGTTGAAAGTTTATCCAAGGCCAGAGGAAAGCTTGGTGAGTTTCTTGGTTAGATATCACAAGGAAAATACAGAGATCGTTATGTGTCCCATATGTGGGGCAGTCTATGACAACCTTATGGCACAATCATTCGAAAGGGTAATATACACCACTGGTTGGGAGACTCAAGGACTCCGCCCCAACATGTATGTGTTTGACAATCGAACACCATCAAAAAGGCCAGATAGTCCTCATCCTAAAGTTCAAAGAGTAACATTCAAACTTCCTGCAGACATACCCATGGATAGATGGACACAAGCTGGTGCAAGAAATAACAAATGGCGAAGTTGGGGCCAAGGTGGACGAACTGCAAGGGCGTATAGAAAGCAGTTCCAGGCATCAAATCGAGAGACATACAGGTTGGAAAATTACAGAGGAAGAAACCCAATGTCTAGATCTCAATGGAGAAGACACCAAAGAGTGAAGAAAGCCCAGAGAGAATAGAAGGCAAAGGAAGTCAGAGAATCCAGCAGCACCAAAGTCCCAATGCAGGGGGCAAGGTCAAGCAAACCTCTGGTAGAGCGTAAGTTATTCAGTTCTGAAAATGAGAAAGAAGAAGAAAGGATGCACTCTAGTCTCTGGAAAGAAGATGATAGGTTGACAAATGATTTCAACTTAGATGGAGTGTCATCCATAAACCTCAACTGCAATGTGGTGTATGTTCTTCCTCACGAATTTTACCAAGTGACGGAGATTGAAGACTGTGAGGAAGCTGATGCAGAAGAAATGGCGAAATACAGACTTGTGTCTTATTATGTGTTGCATAATGGGGCTGTCGAAGAGCAGAATGTGTTTTTCGAAAGACCAGACCAAGGTATGATAAATCACTTGAAACCCCTTTATATAAGAGCTAAAATTGAAAACGTGGGCATTAACAAAGTCCTAGTTCATGGAGGGGCAGCAGTGAATCTAATGCCCCAATATATGCTCAAAAGGATTGGAATGTTCGATACCGACATAAGGCCTCATAATATGGTTTTCTCCAACTACGAAGGGAAGGTAGGACACACTTTGGGAGTAATCCAAGTGAACTTAACGGTAGGTTCAGTCACAAGGCCTACGATGTTCATGGTTATACCAGCGAAGGCCAATTACAATCTTTTGTTGGGAAGAGAATGGATCCATGGGGTGGCTGCAGTACCTTCGACAATGCATCAGAGGATAACTATCTGGAGACAAGATGGTATAGTGGAAAATATAGAAGGTGATCAAAGTTACTATATGGCTGAAATCAACCAAGTCAACAAAACTAGTTTCGACAGAAACTTAGCCAATATAGGGCCATGCAATGCAGCAAAAGATATATATGCCCCTAATAAAAATGCAATGTATTATCTATCTTTACATCCAAATGGATTCCAATGGAACAGAGAAATAATGGATGGCCCAGATGACACAACACCTGTCAAAGGATTACCAGGGATACGGCTAACTGGCTGGGACGAAGACGGTAATTATGCCTGAGTCATCTTTCTTCGAAAAGATTTCGGCTTACATAGCCGAAAACAAAAGAAAAGCGGATCTTGAGGCCGAACTAGCAGACATGGTTGTCGAAGCCATTCACAAAGAATCCAAAGTACCAGGCCCGGGGATACACTTTATCTCACGACCACCTGACGATGAAATACATGACGAACATGTTTCAGGCAAAGAAGCAAGTCAAAGATTAGAAGCAAGTCAAAGATCCAATGGCGCCAAATATAAAAATGTTAGCTCAAGACCCACTTGAAGAAGTAAATCTTGGAGATGAAAGCCGAAAAAGGGTGACATACATTAGTGCAAAGTTAGAGCTAGCCCTAAAGTCAAAAGTTATTGCGTTACTAAAGGAGAATAAAGATTGTTTCTCCTGGGACTATGATGAGATGCCTGGTTTAGGGAGAGATTTGGTCAAACTGAAGTTGCCTATAAAATAAGGGAAGAAGCCCATCAAGCAAACTCCTAGAAGGTTCGTACCAGAAATTCTCTCAAAGATTAAAACGAAGGTTTAAAGACTTCTTCGGTGAAAATTCATTAGGACTACGAGGTACGTCGAATGGATTGCTAATATTGTACCTGTAATTAAAAAGAATGGTTCTTTAAGGATATGTATAGATTTTCGTGATCTAAATGCAGCGACCCCTAAAGATGAATATCCTATGCATGTGGCAGAGATGTTAGTAGACTCAGTCGTAGGCTTCGAATATCTAAGTATGCTAGATGGATATTCAGGATACAATCAAATTTTCATTGCAGAAGAAGATGTGTCCAAAACGACTTGTCGTTGCCTTGGAGCAATAGGTACCTACGAATGGGTTATCATGCCTTTTGGTTTGAAGAATGTTCGGGCAACTTATCAAAGAGCAATGAATTCTATATTTCATGATTTTATAGAAACATTCATGCAGGTGTACATAGATGATATTGTTGTAAAGTCTGTTTCAGATGACAGACATCTTGACCATCTCAACCAATCATTCGAAAGGATGAGAAAACATGGCTTAAAGATGAATCCCCTTAAATGTGCTTTCTTTGTGCAGGCTGGAGATTTCTTGGGCTTTGTAGTCCACAAGAAGGGAATATAAATTAATCAGAATAAAACAAAAGCTATTATGGAAACAAAGCTACCATCCACGAAGAAAGAATTGCAATCATTATTGGGAAAGATAAACTTCTTAAGAAGATTTATCTCTAACTTGAGTGGGCGCACACAAGCTTTTTCCCCCTTACTTCGACTAAAGCAAGGAAGGTTCAAATGGCATGCTGAACAACAAGAAGCTTTTGAGAAAATCAAGCAATATTTGATGCACCCACCCATCTTGACCCCCCCGAATGGGAAGAAGCGCATGCGCCTGTATATCTCAGCTTCAGATAATACAATAGGTAGCATGTTAGCACAAGAATATGAAAATGGTATCGAAAGAGCCATTTATTAATTAAGTAGAGTACTCAATGATACAGAGACTAGGTATAGCGCCATAGAAAAACTCTGCCTTTGTTTATATTTCTCTTGTATCAAACTCAAGTATTATATAAATCCAGTTGATGTTTACATTTCATCTCATATTGATGTTATTAAACACATGCTATCCAAACCAATATTGCATAGTCGAATTGGAAATGGAGGGCAGAGATTGAATGTTAGTTAGGTATGCTGTTAGGTTAATGAAACGGTTTTGGAAATGGAGGGCAGATATTGAATTGGTTATAGTTAGTTTTGGAAGTTGGTTACAGTAGTTACAAGGCAAATAACTAATTTCTGTTAGTAAAGTAGTTAACTGTTAGTTCTGTTAGTGTTTCTAGTTGGTTAGTTATATTCTGTTTTGGTGGTTGAGTATTAGTAATTGATTCGGTTAGGTGATTAGAATTAGTTGAGAGAGTTAGTTATGAGACAGTTATGTTAGTTGCTGAGTTTTATTTGTGTTATGCAGGGAGGTTGAGTTTAATGGTTAGCATTTTTTTTTGAACTGATGCATGACTGAGCAGGATTGGAGTTAGGGATTTTGCAGGTTATGAAAGGTGCTGATTCTGTTTTGGTTTTTTGTAAATTGGTTAGGGTGAAGTGAATTGGTTAGAACTTTTGAATTGAGTATGAGTTTGTGAGAGAACATGGCTATTGTTAACAAATTGTAACAGAAGTGGTATTTGGTGGATGAAACTTTATTTTGGTATTGAATGTGTACGGAACTGACTATGTGAATATGTGCAGGGCCTTTCGGAGCAGCAGGATCGGTTTATGGACAGTTAGTGTTTGGTTAAAAGTCGAATCAGGGGCTGGTTGGAGCGACTTAATTATGCTGAAACTGTTTTTTCTTTTTAAGAATTGTTGCAAGTTTCTGAACTGATTCAGTGTGTTTGATGCAGGGTGCTGTTTTCGTTTTGGTTTATGGTGGTGAAAAGCTGCAAGGTTCTATGTTAGTAAGGCTTAGAATGGTGAAGCTTGTCGGCAGTTGACCGAATGAATGTTGGGTTGGCTTCGAGGTGCCAAGTTGTAGATGTTATTGAGTTGCCGAGACGAAAGCGAGATGATGAACTCTCATCGCATCTGAATGGCCAGCATTCTTGCACTGAGTAGTTCGCGGGTGAATGAATGCCATCAACCTGAACTGAACTGAACTGAATATGGTAAGCTTAACGTAACTCTGATTTGACTGAATTTGGAATTGGGGTGGTATGAACTGGGTATATACTTGAACTGTCCTCTTCAGAGCCGAACTGGTAATGAGGCTTAGTCGATACAAAACTGTCAGCGAACCGTTAGATCATGAAGAATTCGGCCAATTGCTTTTGTATAATTAACTGGTTTGACCTGTATGGTCTTGTAATGTTTTGATTTTTTGTGTAAGATGAATGATGATTTTAAATGTGAACTTAATGCAGGTTTTCTTCTTTAATATGAAACTGAGCTAGCATTGCTTTGAACTGAATATAGGATTTGATGGTGTTTTGTATGATATGCAGGGATGTTGATTCATGGATGAAGGTTGCAGAATCTTGGCAGGGATGTATATGTATGGATAGGATGGTTTTATGGTGATGCTTTTTCAATTTCGAATATATTTGAATGGTGGATGATGGATGATGTTTAGATCAATTTAATTAGAACTTGTTAGATAGTTAGGGAAAACTGAATGTTAGTTGTTAGGACCATTGGTGAAAATGAAAATTAGATGTTAATTTGAATTGGTTCAAAGAATGGGTACAGGGATATTTTGGGATAACTTGTATATACAGGTTTGAAATTGTTGTTAACATATGATGCAAGGTTGGCTATGGTTTGACTGAACATTCTGAAGTGCGGTGTTGACTCGGTATTTTTAATGGATTTTTGTAGGTGACAAGTTTGATAGTCTTGGAGCTGATTTGGCCATGAAGAAAAGAAGAATTGGAATGAATACGAAGGAAGTTCGAGGAGAAAGAGGAAATGGAAGACCTTAATCCTTAAGGATAAGTTTAGGAATGTATTTGAATGAAATAATTTGTGTGATTTTCTATGTAATATTTGTACCCCATTCTTTAATGTACTTCCTTTTTGTAACATTGACTTGTAATGATTCTTGAACTATGCCATGAGCCTTAATTTCCTGGAACTCGAATTCAAAGCGAACTTTCCTTTCATTTGTAACACTTCAAAGTCTGCTTGGTTTCTTTGTAAGCTTTAGATGCACATCTCAAACATTCCTTAATTCTTGAAACTCGCATGGGCACCATAAGATAAGATGCCAACTACCATGTGCATATCAAAGCCTTGTATGAGAACCAAAGATGTAATTTGCAACATGACTAATTAGGGGAATTTTTTGAAATCAATGAGCGACACCCTAATTGCATTGCGATTCAAGCAACTTTAAGTAAATTCCTTTTAACCAATGAAGAAGGCTCAAGAAATCCACAGTAGCCAATAATCCCTTTGATCCACGCTCACAGATAATCCCAGATGAATCCAACTTGAGTGTAGTAGAAACCTCAATTTCTAAGATCTTTGATCCCAACTTCAATTTATTGATTAATAATATATGATGTGTTAGATGACCTAATGGAAGGTATGCAGATGAAATGCAAAGCCTAAGCCAGATAAAAGTAAAGGGGTAGGACAAATTTGGGGTATGACACGGGGAAGAAGAAACTAGACGGAGGGAGTTCGCCGCACCGTTTTGATAAGAAGGAGAAGATGATTTCGTGTGAAGCTAGGGACAACTTCAACCCTATCCTTTTGGTCATCAACGTCCTTGTTTTGTTAATTTCCCTTTTGTTTCAGTTTTGTTTTCTTTTTACTGATTATTAGTAAATGATTTAAATATTAAAAAATCTTAGATTGGGCTTTTTAGAAAAGCGCTGGCTAATATAGCCCTTTAGTAGCGCTTTTAAAAGTGATGGCTAATATGGGCCTTAGACAGCACTTTTGGAATTATTATTTTTTTAAATTATCTAATTTAAGACAGTGCTTCTTGGAAAAAGCGCTGTCTAAGGTATGCCTTTTAGCAGCGCTTTTCAAAAGCGCTGTCTAAAGTGGGCCTTTTAGCAGCGCTTTTACTCATTTTCGTATGCAGTTTCCATGTTTTATTTTTTATTTTACTTATAGCAGCGCTTTTGTATAAAAGAGATGTCTAAGGTGCGCTGTCTAAAGACCTTTTTGGCGTAGTGAATCAAATACTTGTTTGAAAAGCCTGCAGTGACTAGAAAAATTGTCCGCTGGCAGATGCTGTTATCAGAGTACGACATCCAATATCGTGCACAAAAAGCCATCAAAGGAAGTATTTTAGCCGATCATTTGGCCTCTCAACCTATTGATGATGATCAATCCTTACAAGACGATTTCCCAGATGAAGAAATCATGTATTTTAAATCAAAAGATTATGAGGAACCTTTACATGGAGAAGGACCTGATCCTGAATCCCGATGGGGTTTAATATTTGATGGAGTTGTTAATGCTTATGATTAAGGAATTGGGGCATTCATTGTTATGCCACAAGGTTCTCATGTACCATTCACTACAAGACTAATGTTCGACTGCACCAATAATATGGTAGAGTTCGAAGCTTGTATCATGGGACTAGAAGAAGCCATTGGTCTTAGAATCAAGATTCTGAATGTATATGGAGATTCTGCTCTAGTCATTAATCAAATCAAAGGAGAATTGGAAACCCGTCATCCTGGTTTAATTCCTTATAGAGATTATGCCTGAAGACTGCTAACCTTCTTCAACAAAGTTAAAGTCCATCATATACCTCGCGAGGAAGATCAAATGGCAGATGCATTGGCCACTCTAGCTTCCATGTATCAAGTGAAGTCTCCAAATGAAGTTCCTCATATTACAATCATGCGCTTGGATAGGCCGGCTCAAGTATTCGCTGCTGAAGTTGTCACAGATGATGATATGTGGTTTTATGACATCAAAATCTTCTTACAGAAACAAGAGTACCCGCCTGGGGCATCTAGCAAAGACAGAAGAACTTTGAGAATATTGTCTGGTAATTTCTTCTTGACTAGAGATGTGCTCTACAAAAGGAATTTTGATATGGTATTACTCAGATGCATGGATAGACACGAAGCAAACCAATTATTGCAAGAAAATCATGAAGGATCTTTTGGCACTCATGCCAACGGACATGCGATGACAAGAAAGATACTAAGAGTGGGTTACTATTGGATGATAATGGAATATGGCTGTTACAGATATGTGAAGAAGTGCCACAAATGCCAGATCTATGCTGATAAGATCCATGTGCCTCTGACGCTGCTCAATGTTATCTCCTCTCCATGGCCTTTCTCTATGTGGGGAATTAATATGATTTAACCTAAGGCTTCAAATGGACATCGTTTTATCCTAGTTGCCATTGACTACTTCACCAAATGGGTCGAAGTTGCCACTTACACCAATGTTACTATAGTAATATTTATCAAGAACAATCTCATCGGTCACTACGACATACCCAACAGGATCATTACTGATAATGGTTCTAATCTGAATAACAAGATCATGAAAGAGTTATATGGTGAGTTCAAGATTGAGCATCACAATTCCTCTCCCTACCGTCCTAAGATGAATGGAGCGGTAGAAGCAACTAACAAGAATATTAAAAATATTGTCCAGAAGATGGTTGTAACTTACAAGGACTGGCATGAAATGCTCCCTCTTGCTCTGCACGGGTACCGTACTACAGTTTGCACTTCGACTGAGGCAACACCTTTCTCCTTGGTATATGGCATGGAAGTCGTACTCCCGATAGAGGTTGAGATTCCCTCCTTAAGGATCATAATGGAATCAAAGTTATCAGAAGTTGAATGGTGTTAAGCTAGACATGATCAGTTGAATCTTATTGAAGAGGAAAGAATGACTGCATTATGCCACAGACAGCTTTACCAAGAAAGGGTGAAGAGAGCCTTTGACAAGAAAGGCAGGCCTCGAAGATTCAAGGAAGGTGATCTCGTGCTCAAGAAGGTATTACCTCTTCAATCAGATCCCAATGGCAAATGGACTCCCAATTACGAAGGCCCATATTGTTAGAACAAGATTTGTTCTGATCAATTATCTTAGTTTTGATGATAACAATAATATGAATTTTGCTTAAGATAATATGGTACTCTAATCCAATGCAATTTCCTTTTCAGGAAATATATAAAGAGTATGCATAATTCAGCGCTCAGAAGCTTTGTCTCAAGGGTTCAGCATGCAACATCAGAACATGGTCTGGCAAGACATCAGAAGATGGTCGAAGCAGAATCAGAACATGGGTCTATGGAAGCATCAGAAGAACATGAGATCAGAAGCACTGAAGTTCTGATGGTATCACGCTCAGAAGCACTTCAAGGTCAGAAGATCAGAAGATGCTTTGCACCAAGCTGTTTGACTCTGATGATATTCAAACGTTGTATTCACAAACATCAGATCAGAAGGAAGTACAAGTGGCAAGCTACGCTGACTGACAAAAGGAACGTTAAAAGCTATTATAGGCAACGTCAGTAGACACAGCGTGAACAAGGCTCGAGGTAGTTGACAAAAGCGTATAACATTAAATGCGATGCTGTACGGAACACGCAAAGCATTAAATGCACTCAACGGTCATCTTCTCCAACGCCTATAAATATGAAGTTCTGATGAGAAGCAAGGTTAACGATTCTGCACAAAACAACTCATATTAACTTGCTGAAACTCTGTTCTACTCAAAGCTCAGAATCTTCATCTTCATCAAAGCTCACTACATTGCTGCTGTAATATATTAGTGAGATTAAGCTTAAACGTTAAGAGAAATATCACAGTTTGTGATTATAGCTTTTAAGAAGCAATTGTAATACTCTTAGAATTGATTACATTAAGTTGTAAGGAACTAGAGTGATCGTGTGGATCAGAATACTCTAGGAAGTCTTAGAGGTTATCTAAGCAGGTTGTAACTAGAGTGATCGTGTGGATCAGAATACTCTAGAAAGTCTTAGAGGGTATCTAAGCAGTTGTTCCTGGAGTGATCAGTGTGTGATCAGAAGACTCTGGAAGACTTAGTTGCTGACTAAGTGGAGAACCATTGTAATCCGTGCGATTAGTGGATTAAATCCTCAGTTGAGGTAAATCATCTCTGCGGGGGTGGACTGGAGTAGTTTAGTTAACAACGAACCAGGATAAAAATAACTGTGCAATTTATTTTTATCTGTCAAGTTTTTAAAGCTACACTTATTCAAACCCCCCCTTTCTAAGTGTTTTTCTATCCTTCACATATGTTGTTAAGAAAGCCTTCTCAGACGGTGCTTTGGTTCTTTTGACTATGGATGGTGAAGAATTCCCACGTCCCGTGAATACTGATATGGTCAAGAAATACTTCGCCTAAAGAAAGCAAAAGAAAGAAGCTCGCTAAGTTGAAAACCCAAAAGGGAAACTTAGGCATTTCGATGGACTGAAAACCTGAAAGGGCGGTCCAGGAAAAAAATTAGAGACAATAAAAGAAAAGGAAAACATCCTGATGAATTGAAAACCTGCAAAGGCAATTCATGCAAAAATTAGGGAATATGGCAAGTAACCACATCCGGTATCACCTGACCATCCTGGAGATTTTATGAACACTCTCAACCGACGTCAGCGTGCGCGTGATATTCAAAGTTGATAGGGAGACTAGTGATCATTGTATTTCAGTGTACCCTTTCCTGAAAAATTAACCATTTTCAAACTTTGTAATCCATGGAGTCTTGCCGTTCGCGGACTACCATTCCATTAATAAAATTTGAGCCTTATCTCATTTCTTGGAATTCTTATTTTATTCTATTTTGCAAAAAAAAAATTAAATTAATAGATTTGAAACAAAGTCAAAAGTTGTTTTTCAGAGTAAAAAGATAGAATATTTTCTTAAGACTATTGAAAACAGAAGAGAATGTTGACCTAAAATCCCCAGGAGAGTTGGTTCTCGAAACAAGAAGCAAAAGCACCGACAGGTTTCACTCCTACAAAGCAGCTAGGTCTTGACACAAGTTGTCTCCAGTCGAAGATAGGTTTTCTTCTCGGAATGTGTTCCCCTTTTCAACGGGTTTTCTTCTCTGAATGAATCCTTTGATAATGAAGATTGATTTGAAGAGTGTTCTCTTCCCCTGCAAGATTTTCACCCCTACAACAAAAAATATTATTGACAATCAAGCGAGTATATACCCTGGTGTTGTCATTTCCCACCGTGGTCATCTTATTATGTGTCTATTCTGTCAATATGCACAAAACACTCACTTATGTACTCATGCATTCATACATCATATATTCATGCACATCATTTGCATCCTGTTGATATGATTGGCTTATTATTCCCCAAGCAATGTCTTTACTCCTTCTACTTAAGTGTCAGCTTTAGGAAGAAAGACTAATATCCTTGTGTTTCCCAAGAGAGCTTGTTCCTCATGGGAAGATCTTATTTCAGCTTACTCACCTGTCTCTAGATAGGGTGAACCCCCATTTTGAGCTTGTTCCTCAATGGGAAGTGTCTTGTTTGGTGTTTCATTCCAACTCCGTTTTGGTTTGAACTTTATCTCCGGCAGATGTGATTATTTGGATCAGCGAATCCTGAATTCTCAGAGTGCATTTATTTTTCACAATTGAAAACCTGATATTTTCAAATGAACCTATTTGTGGTTCCATAGAAAGTTGGATTTATATCCCCAGCAATTACTATTGCAGTTATTACTTGACAATAAGTCATGATCTCTTTATTTGAGCAGCTTTTATGTCCCCAATTTCCTTCTTGAAAGAAGATGACAATCAGTACGGAGCAAGAAAAATAATTCCAACAAAGAAGTTTGGGAGTAATAGATGTTTCACAATAGATGGTTGGCCTTCTCAAAATGATGAAGACAGTCTGTTGAAGAAGCTGATTTCGCAAGTGATTAGTCTCTTGGTGCAAGAAGACAGTTCATGATAGGAGATTCACAATAGATAATGAAGACAGACTATTGAAGAACCTAAAGAAGATTATGAATGGTTAGTCTCTCTAGCGTCGAGATAGTTCATGTTGAAGATTATGAATGGTTAGTCTCTCCAGCGGCGAGACAGTTCATGTTGAAGTTATTTATGAACGGTTAGTCCCTCCAGCGTTGGGACAGTTCATGTTGAGGTTTATTATCCCTTATGAATGGTTCGTCTCTCCAGCGTCTAGACATTTCATTAAGAAAGCTCGTCAATTTCCTCCCCCAGCATGTGAAAGCAGCCCAGGGAGAAAAATTAACCTTGTTGTGTGAGAATTCATAGCTTGGTGTTATGTTATGTGTGAATCCATAACGTATCTTTGTTATTACGAGAGAATCCGTAATTGACTCCTTTTATTCTGAGAGAATCTAGATCTCCTTTTTATCTTGTCTTGTAAAATCCTGAGTCTACCAAAGCCTATTACATTGTCATTTTCTTAGAGTCATGGTCTGTTCATTACATGTCCCCAGTAGACCCGTTCCCTTCCTCCCAGTTTAAAAGGAAGGATATTGTTTGTTTATTTATTCCATGCAAAAATAAAAAAAAATATGTGTTGTTTTCATATCATGCATGTGGGCTCTCATGGTCCAAAATTGTGCTATCTTATCAGGTATCAGGAACTTAAATAGGGGCATCTGTTGCACCCCGATTTTTTACCATTGATATCCCACCATAGCCTAAACATTAGGATCATCATTGTCATCATTATCATCATGCATTTATCATTTGCTAACCAAAAATACCAAAAAAACTGTTGTTTGTTGCTTGTATCCTAAGACAGGAGACTGATCAAAAAGAAATTGAGGAAATTAGGATATTGAGGCCCACAAATAAATTCAACATTCTTCCATGATTCAAAGGGTTATCCAATCAATATCAAGGCCTAAAGATGGTTCAATACAAGATCAATCACCTTCAAGTTCATCAGAAGCTCCAATTAGGGTTTTGACCTAATTTCTATGGAGGATTGACTTTTAATTAGGAGATGGTTCCAAGACTCAAAATATGATTCAAGGGCATCCAAATCAACATTATAGTTCATTCATATCATTCATTTGAAGAGGAGAGCTTGATTCATTTGAAAATCACAAGACAACCATTCTTCTAGAAAATGTCAACTATACAAGCCAACCTTTGACTTTTGAGGAAAATAGTCAACCATAGAATTTAAAGGATCCAAATCATCATCATATGGATATTGAAGACATTTCATCAGCAAAAATTCAAATAATTCATCAAGAATAAAAAAGTCAACAAAAAGACAAACTAGGGTTTTTAAGTGTATTTTGACCTAGTTCATGGATCTCAAAATTTCACCTACACAACTCAAAAATCTCCCAAAATGAAAGTTGTAGATCTTGGCAAAACAAACAACTTATCACATTGGAACTTTTTTCAAAAAGTGATTATTTTGAGAGAAATGGAATAAAGAAGATAACTTTCAAAGACTTAAAAATAATTTCAAGTGTTTTACTTGGATTTTTTCTTAACTTTATGCCATTTTTCTCAATGATCCAAAAGGAGTTTGAGGAAACTTTCAACTACTCATTTGAATTATGTAGCAAGGGTTTTCCAAAGAGTTAAGTTTCATGAAAATCCATGGCTCCATTCATGAGATATGATTTTGTCAATATGCCGCCATGAACACTTGAAAATGAAGAAGAACATGAAGAAAATGAAGAAGTTATGAACCAATACCATTTCAAAAGCAAAGATTCCTTTCTTGCAGCCCATATAACTTGTTCAAAGCACCAGAATCAGAAGATTACACTTGCTTTTGAACTATAATCCAAGTGTTTAAGACATTATCCAAGTGATCATTCCATTAATGGCATAAAGATCACACTTCCATTTTGATAAAGAGGCTTTATGCACAAAGTCCACTCTCCTTTAGACACTACAATGTCTCTTCTGCACCAAAAGCAATTTGAATCCCACAAGGAAGCCTCCATGATCATATCAAAGTCCTTGCAAGCATGCTTAAAGTTTGTACCATCCATTAAAACCATAACTTTCTCATTTCTTCACAAAGAAGCAACATGGTACAAAATCAAATGTGAGCTTCAAACTTCTGAGTTTTTCCCTCCCACAAAACCTAAATCTTTCCTATAAGTAGAGGGCATTTCTCATTGCATCCCTTACACCAGAATTCTCCAAGTTATACCTCACTTGAAATTCTCCATTTTCTCACATTTGCACTTTTATAGTGATTCTGAGTTCTAAGAGTTCTGGGGTCAAACAAGAGTTTGAAAAACTTGTAAAAATCAATTAGAAGTTGTACATACCTTCCATAGCCTTTCAAACACTTCCAAACCAAAAATCACATTTTTACCTCCATTAAAGACCTTTTTAAGCTCATAACTTGTCATTTTTCAAACCAAACCACTTGTTCTAATAGCTTCTATTTACCATATTTAAGCTATCCAGAACCCCTAAACACTTGAAAAACACCTATAGCTATAAATCACCCTTCAAATTTTCACTTTAAAGAACCTTTGAACAAAAGTTTGGAAATCAAGTTTTACTCGTGTGTTTTGAGGCCTTTTGCGTTTGTTAGCTTCTAAACATCATATAGAAGCTAACCAAACTTTTGTTTTGCATCTGGAACATCATTTCCATAGCATACTAACCATAACTTTTTCTCCTCCAAGTGGAAATCGAATTTTGTTTTGCAGGTACGATCAAAGAGTTCTAAGCATTGCAATAGCTTCCCTGAGGTTCATAGAAGTTGTTTGAGTCCCTGAGGCATTCCCAGGTCCACTACATTGCTCTTCAGACCTCCATTTTCAGAGGTATGTGACTTGATTTCGAACTCCCTCAAAAGGAGCTCAATTTATGTGCTTCTTGTTACCAAAATGTTATGTTTCACACAAGGAATCATAGCCCTAAGGTTCTGAACATTGATTCTTTGATTTAAGAGTTTAATTTGAAATTTGAATTTTAGGGTTCATACGAGTTTCAGTTAAATTCATGAGTTACAGTGTGAATAAATTTATGAAAATGCCATGGTTGAATTCGTGATGTTATTCTGATCATTTTATGGTCTTGTTTAGTCAAAATTGATTGAGTTTTAAGAAAGTTTGAATTTGTGCCATGGTTGTTCATATACAAGCTCAATGAGGAAGATTAAATTTCTAGGAATTTTAAAATTCCATTTAGCGCGCTTTTCCAAAATATATTAAGTTGAAGTTTATTCCATAAACGACTTTATCGTATAACTCACTTGGTAACACATGCGCCCTTAGTCCTCTTGCCCATAAGGTTTGGGGTTCGAATCCCCCTCGCCCCAGACCTTTTGCATTTTTATTTTATTACATTTTCACTATTAGTTAAGTGTTATGTTGAACTGATTGGGCATATTGATCAAATGCGCGCGCTTGGCCCAGTGGTTGAGTTTTGTGTTGCAATAGTGAAGGTCCTGAGTTCAAACCCTCTCAAGACCAAAGTATTAATTTTTATTACTTGTTTTTTAGTCTTTTTATTAAACTTTGAAAAATCACTAAAATAGTAGATTAATTATTTTTAATCCCTTCTTTTTTTTTTGTGTTTTATTTAATTAGTTTATTTTAATACCATGATTAAATATCCCAAAAATATTTATTTAATCATCATTTAAAAATTAATCAAAAAACAAGTCTTTTAATATTAAAAAACAACTAAAAATTGTTTTATTTTGATTGTTTCTTTTATAGAACTTATTGAATGTTTGTTAACATTTGTTTAGGGTTAGGTTAGAGTGTCTTTCACTTATCTAGGTACCCTTAGACCATTTCTCCTAAAGAAATTGATATTTAACAATTAAAATTAATTAGGCTTAGGTGTATGTTTCAAGGATATGAATCATCTTAGAAAAGATTACCTAGAAAGGTTGTGATATGCCTTAAACAAGACCGACCTAGAAAGACTCCTAGAAAGGATATGAAGTTCTTTGATTGTTTCTGAGTTATCTGTGAAGAATAACTCAGAGTTAAGTGTCCGAGTTGTATTTGTCTTGAGTGTTGAGATTGAATCGTTGATACGATTGTATTTGCACCGCACTTGGATGATAATATTATTTTGATTATGAAATGATCTGAAAAGGAAAGATTAGTTTTATGCAATGTCATGATGCATGTATTGAGATTCTCAAAATAAACGAGAGTACTGTATGTTATGCATGTATTTATGAATGATGCAGGGATTGACTATATAGTCGAAGCATATTGATAACTCTTGTATAGTAACTGCTGATTGAGAAAATAAATCCCTGTATGCTGTCGGAGATAATGACAAGAGAATTCCTGTCTTTCGTTCAATGATATCCAGCTGAGGATTTTTGATCTTCGCTTGGGGATGAGATTGACTTGAGTGATCTAATCCTGATGTATCCTAGGGACAAGACAGATGAGTATATTATCCGACCAAATTTCTGAGCGACAACTTTAATGGAAATAGCGAGTTTGAACAAACCATGCTAGAGAAGAAGATTGTGTCGCAAAACCGGCAATGTCAGAGGTATAAATTCCGTTGGGGAACCAAGTTTCTGTTGGGAATAGATTGCTTGAAGATAACTTCTTAAAGTTTGCTATGTGGGGATATATTATAAAAAATGCTCTGTGGGGAATATTTTCCCAAAGATTTCAACTTTTCATTGCCCCTTGACTTTGAGTACTTGCTGTTTGGAAAACATGTTTTTTTAAAACCATATATGGTCCTTCGCTTGTGCGAGTCTACCTGCCATGGGATTAGTAACCTGGTATGCTTGATGTTTGAGATTACTGGAATTAGAACTTCGAAGGAGAGACAGATACTGACACCATCTGATACTAGTAGCTAAACAGCTCTTGCTGAGATTTGTGACTGATGCGACATGCCCCTAGTGATGGACTCTAGCTTCTGATTGTTCAGTGCCTTTGAGAGATCATATGAATTGTTACCAGATTTCCCCTAGTAGGTGGGATAATAATATGTCATGCCCTTGTATAAATAAGCTTTTAGCTGTCTTAGTCATGTATACGAGACGTCTCTACAAATATATCTGTCGGGAGGGCTTTTAGTCATTAGTCATGCCCCATGTAGATTCTTTCTGATGCCTATCATTTGAACTTATGTAGACAAAATCATTTTATAATGATACTCATATGAATGCAATGCATACGTCCGTCTTGAAATTTAAAAACTTTTTTTAGTAAAACAAAAGATGTAAGAAAGCGATATTTGTAAAAACATGATATCAACTCAGGATTTATGGTAAACCTTAAGGAGTCAGGATACCTTTGGTAACAGTACGCTTTCGAACTAACCATGCTTCAGTTAGGACTTTCAAGGGTTGTAATGTGGCTTGGTTCACGGTTTTAAGGAACAGAGGATAAAGGCTCAAAGTTTATTTGTACCCATCCCAATCTTCGTGATGTTCTTCGATCTTATGCTCAGTTAACTTTGCATTTAAGTTCTAGCAGGTCTTGAAGTCGTAATATTGACATTTGATGATGGTTGAAGCACCGAAAGTTTATTTGAGAAGGCAGTCATCCTTTTTTTGTAATTATTTTTCTTTTATCGAGGATTTGTAGTGACCTATTTTTTTACTTTATTATCCCTAACTTTTGCCTGAACTGTTTATTTTGAGATTACAGTTAGCGGGATGTTTTATCTCTTGATAAGTCTCCTTCATAGGTTTTAACTTAACATTTTTTCTTCTTTTTTCTTTCATGGATATTGACTGCCTGACTTGAGAATTACGGGAATCCATCACTTGTGTAAAGCACCTGGTATAATTGAGTTAACTAAGTAACTACCCTGCCCCAGGTTATGATTAAGGGTTTTAATTTACACGTGAAAGAAAACTCCTACACCGTAGCCTCAAAGGGGTTGACGAGGGATTGACATCCTTATATCTCCACTGTTTAGGAATTGAAACAATGCATGTACATCGTCAGCATAGTCTGTTCGAAAGCATATTGTATGAGGTCGTGGTATCTTTTTCGTCATCCTCCCTTAAAAAGGTTCACAGCTTTAGCGAGAGTTAAATATCATAAAGAAAACCAAGTAAAAACAAAGTTTAATATAGCAATAGGAGGAGAAATAAATCAAGACAAACGTATGCAATGCATTAATGATTATGATAAAATAAATAGAGTTTGACATAAGACGAGTGTTTAAACAAACAGGAAAGAAATTGCGAATGCGAGTAAATTAATGATCTAAATAGCCATCCTTTAGACTTTGTGTGGATCCTCTGGTTGGCCAAATTCAATGATCCCTTCTTCAATCAAGTCCGGAATTTTATGTTTCAATGGCCCACAATCTTTTTTCTCATGACCAGGACTATTTGAATGGTAAGCACATCTCGCATGATGCTTGTACCCAGGGGCGGGATTAGCAAGAGCTGAGTAAGGAGGCAGTAGAGTTATCAGACTCCGATCGAGCAAGTGTTGTAAAGCTTGAGCCAATGGCATGTGTAGTAGGGTAAATGACCTTTTGGGTTTGGATTTCCAAGTACGTTGGCCACCTTGTTGCTTGCGTTGATCTTTCCGTTGTTGTTGTGTTGGGGCCTGACTAGAGACCAGGACTGCCCCAACAGTGTTGGATTCATTCTTCCCATTGTATGGCTTTTTTATAGTACCAGAAGAAGTAGTCACTTGAATTTTTCCGTTCCGGATACCACTTTCAACAAGTTCTCCAGTCAGTATGAGGTCAGTGAAACCAGACGAGGAGCTTCCAAGTAGATGGCTGTAAAAGGGACCAGTCAGTGTGTTTATGAACATGTCAACTAACTCTCGGTCAGCCAAGGGAGGTTGGACTCTGTCGGCCAAGTCTCTCCATTTTTTAGCGTATTCTTTGAAGCTTTCATTAGGTCCCATGGACATGCTTTGTAATTGTGTACAAGTTGGCGCAAGGTCAACATTGTATGGGTATTGCGTGTAGAAAGCAACAGCCAAGTCTTCCCATATATGGATGTTTGTACCCTCCAGTTGATAGTACCAATTGAGTTGAGTTCCAGATAATCTCTCTTGGAAGAAGTGGATCCATAGCTTCTTATCGGTGGTATGAGGTTTAATCTTCCTTACATAAAACCTCAAGTGCAATTTAGGACAAGAGACTCCATCCTATTTTGCAAAAGTTGGAATCTTGAATTTCATAGGGATAACAACTCCAGAGATGAGTCCTAGCTCCTGAAAATCCAGACCGGGTACCTTCTGAAATTCCATAGCTTTCAAACGTTCCTCCAGCAATTTGTACTTGTCATCAGGATGTTTGTTCTCATAGTAATAGTCCTCTTCTTCCTCAGAGGGCTGGACAGAATCATGGTTTCTTTTCACATATGTTTTGACACTAGCATCGTCCTTTTGTTCATCGTCGTCCTCTTTAGAAACCTTTACTTATTCAGCCCTCTTGAGTGGACCTCAGAATCTTCTTCCCATGTTAAGGACACCCACAGATCTTCTAGGCCTTTTCTCTTTCTTGGTCAGGAGTGCTTTCAGTTCATCTTGCCCCTTGGATAAGTTCAGGATCCGATATTGAAATTGGGCATTCTGAGCTTGAAGGTCTTTGACTGATTGCTCGAGATTCATGATTCTGAAATAAACAGCGAGGAGATGAGAAACCTGTGGTGGAAACCTGTGATGCGATGTTATGAGTGCAGATGTAATATTTTCAAGGATCTTTAGGAAATTTAGTTTGCAATATTTAGACATTGAATCAGTCACAGCTTCGTCTGAAGGATCTTGGCTTTTGTCCTTAGGCGTCCTTCTTTGAGGATCAAGCTCACCATATCGAGTGGGTCATCGCCTTCGATTCGGGATACTTCTGAATTTGAAGGTACATGGATAGAGGAAAATAAACCCTCTTGCCCCTTGATAGGTACCGAGTCTCTGAATTGGAATGTGTGTGTCCAAAGGAAAATAAATCCTTTTGCCCCTTGATTAGGAATTCAGTCCTTGATAGGAGTACCTGAAATTGTGCGCCCTAAATTCCTAAGATCCTTGAAAGGGTTAGTTAAATCATGTTAAGCTATGATGTCATGATGTCATGATGTTATATGAATGTAATGCATTAGGCCGAGCGTAAGATAGTAATGACGAGTGAGTCCCACAAGAAAAACCTGTAAGAAAACCAAATGGTTAGTAGCAAGCACAAACAAGTCACACAAGTGTCCTTAGGTTTAAAGGCTTGCATGAAGTTTGTAGGTAAGTACCCTCCCAACTGAAGTTAAGTTGGTTCAACCTGTCCTATGTAAAGATCGGGTTTTAGGGAGCTCATATCATTGACCTTTCTCAAAGGCGCTTATCTCAGTTCGGCAATCGAATCACCAACCGAGAAGGTCCTGAAAGTCCATTCCATATGAGTGTAGCTTCGATTATCAAGCAACTTCAGTCGGAACCAAAGCCAGCCATCTCGCTACTTTCTAATAGGCCAAAGTAAAGTTCAACTAGGGTTCTAAGGGCGAATTAGTGCTTAATGACACCACGCAGCAGCCAAGTGTTTCCTCAAGTCGGATCCCAAGGAACACCAGGACAAACCAATGTGTCACACTAATGATAGCTACCATATCAACCACATCAGTATACGATGTGCAGTCTCCTTGGTCTCATGTTATTTACCTAAGGTACTCAGATCTGGGTTAGGATCTTTCACACAAGTAAATACCCAAAACAACCTTTGAAATATAAAGCAGATAAATCAAACATATAAAGTGATCCTAAACTTTAAGGTAACCCCTCTTTTTAATCGAAAGTATCCCCAACAGAGTCGCCAGCTTTGTAATACGGTGAACTGACTTTTAAACAAATGTGCGGATAGCAAGAGTCTCCACCGACTTTTATTTTATCCAATATATAGAAAGGATAAAAGAACAGGAAAAGACCTTTTAAAAATATTTTGAGTTCGGGGGGTAAGTTATACAAAGGGAAGGTGTAAAGCACCCTTTGCATCCATGGTTATCCATGGGCTCTTAATTGCTTAGCTCACTTTGTTTTCAAAATGTCTGAATTGTTTGAAAAGTAGGGTGTGAATAGAAAAGTATTTGAAGAAGAACTTTAGCTTGTAAACAAGCGTAGTCTTCTTGAATTTTATTTTGAAGAAGAGTGTGAAAAGTAATTTGAATTTTAGAGCAAGCAATTAGTAGCAACTACCCTAAGTTTGAAAGATCGTTCTTTTAGCTTTTCGGGCAAAAGGGTCAATCCATACTGAAGGATAGAAAAACACTTAGAAAGGGGGGGGTTTGAATAAGTGTAGTTAAAAACTTATACGATAAAAACAACTTGCACAAGTATTTTTATCCTGGTTCGTTGTTAACAAACCTACTCCAGTCCACCCTCGACAAGGTGATTTACCTAAACTGAGGATTTAATCCACTAATCACAAGAGATTACAATGGTTTTCCACTTAGCCAACTGCTAAGTCTTCTAGAGTCTTTTGATCACAACCTGATCACTCTAGGAACAATTTGCTTAGACACCTGCTAAGACTTTCTAGAGTATCCTGATCACACCTTGATCACTCTAGTTACAAACTGCTTAGACACCTGCTAAGACTTCCTAGAGTATATTGATCACAACCTGATCACTCTAGTTCTTACAATTTAATGTAATCAAATTCTAAGAGTATTACAATGCTTCTGAAAAGCTATAATCACAACTGTGATATTTCTCTTAAAGTTTAAACTTAATCTCACTAATATATTACAACAACAATGTGGTGAGCTTGATGATGAAGTTTGATAGCTTTTGAATTGAACAGCGCTTCAGCAAGTTTGTATCAGAGATGGTCAGAATGGTTAACCTTGCTTCTTATCAGAACTTCATATATATAGGCACTTGAGAATATGACTGTTGGGAGCATTTAATGCTTTGCGTAATCTGTACAGCATTGCATTCAATGTTTCATTCTTTTGTCAACTACCTCGAGCCTTATTTTCGCTGTGTCTACTGACATTGCCTTTAATAGCTTCTAACGTTCCTTTTGTCAGTCAGCATAGCCTGCCATCTTGTACTTGCTTCTGATCTGATGTTTGTGTAAACAACGTTTGAATATCATCAGAGTCAAACAGCTTGGTGCAGAGCATCTTCTTGTCTTCTGACCTTGAAGTGCTTCCGAGCGTGATACCATTAGAACTTCAATGCTTCTGCTTCTGATCTCAAGTTCTTCTGATGCTTCCATAGACCCATGTTCTGATTCTGCTTGACCATCTTCTGATGTCTTGCCAGACCATGTTCTGATGTTGCATGCTGAACCTTCTGAGTCAAAGCTTCTGAGCGCTGATTGGTGCATACTCTTTATATATTTCCTGAAAAGGAAATTGCATAGTATTAGAGTACCATATTATCTCATACAAAATTCATATCCTTGTTATCATCAAAACTAAGAATATTGATTAGAACAAATCTTGTTCTAACAATCTCCCCCTTTTTGATGATGACAAAAACATACATAAATGATATGAATTTGCAATCAGAAAAGAACAGACGGCTAAGGACAATTACACCGCTATAGCATAAGCATATAGACAATGTGCGAATATGTCTCCCCCTGAGATTAACAATCTCCCCCTAAAATAAATACTAGAAGAATTTTATAAATAAAAGACTTCCCTGAGTATTTCAGTAGAGACGTTCACATATGCTTCAGATCTTCAGAACATTCACAGCTTCTGATTCTTGCTTCCATAGGACAACTTCAGAACTTGAATTTTCTAGATCTTCAGAACATTCACAGTTTCTGATTCTTGCTTCCGTAGGACAGTTTCAGAACTTGAATTTCCTAGATCTTCAGAACATTCACAGCTTCTGATTCTTGCTTCCATTGGTCAGCTTCAGAATTTGAATTTCCTAGATCTTCAGAACATTCACAACTTCTGATTCTTGCTTCCATTGGACAACTTTCAGAGCTTGAATTTATTCTTGAATCATTGCATGCTAGATTGTATCAGAGCATTGTTGAATGTACCAAAGCATCATCAGAGCATCTCTACATCCTGAAATGTTATAGAACAAACTATACGACAAAAGCCAGCATGAATGAATCAGATCATAAAAAAAATTATCAGAGCATACAAACTGCATCCGATCATATGTAATGTGTTTCAGACATTTATACTTTGTATCAGAACACACACACAAAAAATGTTTCAGAGCATATAAAAACATGCATCAGAACATATAAAGAATGAGAATGAAAGGAATATTCTATCATTAGAATATCAGAACATTCTTCCTTCTTGCTTCTTGCTTCTGATTCTGAAGCTTCATAGCACTCATCTTGCTTCAAAATCCAAGAGCCTGATTCTTTATAGAATTGCTTTTCCTCGTGGTTTTGCTTCTGGTGTTGAGCCTTTGAGATTGTCTTCAATCCTGCAAAACACTTAGAAACACAGATCTTGCAAATTCTGTTAGAAATGTAGGGACTTTCTTCCCAGTAACTGATAATATTAATCAGATCATTTATCATATTTTCTCCCCCTTTTTGTCATAACATCAAAAACATAAAAGATTCAGATGAAAAACAAGATAAGCACATAGAGGAAAAAAAACTTTGTCATTAAGTTCAGAGAAGGAGTACAGAAGTACAAGAGGAAGAGCATAAGAAGATGCAAAAACAGATGCAGCAAAGCAAAAGAGAAAAACAACTAAGACTCAATCTTAAGATGACCCTAGCTTCGACATGATCTTGGCCAGCATATCATGAATCCCACTGTTGCTCTCATTCAGTCGTTCCATGAAAGCACAAAACTCAGCGTTGATTGATCTCTGCTCATCCTGGCTCTTCTGAATAACTTTCAGAGTCCTTGCAAGACGAGAAGGTTCATCAGAAGAAGCTTCACAACTTCTATCCACAGGGATGGCAAAAGGAACGTTAGAAGAATATAAAAAAAAAAGAAATGATGAGTAGCATTTAATGTTACATGACGTGAGGAGAGAGAATTATGACAAATGAAGTGATTAGCACAGTTACCTAGGTAGGCGTCTCCTCGCTGAGAGCATGCTTGTCCAATTAGAGTAAACATGTGTTTACCATCTGGAAAGCTAGTGACAGCTGTTTTACTTTTTAAGAGACTCTGAATTAACTTAGACAATGAAACGTTAGTAATAACAGAATCACTACTTCTAATTGATCAAAGTCAGAACTTCTTATAAAAGACTTGTCCTAACATGTTTCAGAATATAACCATACATAAGATCTTCTCATCTTCTCATTCTGGGCACAAGTCCATACTGATATTTTTCAGAATGAATTTAAACCTATCTTCAGCCAGGGATTTTGTAAAGATATCAGCCCATTGATGGTCTGTATCCACAAAGTTTAAAGATAGAACACCCTTCTGAACATAGTCCCTTATGAAATGATGTTTAATCTCAATATGTTTAGCTTTTGAATGTAATATAGGATTTTTAGATAAACAAATAGCAGAAGTGTTATCACAGAAAATAGGAATGTTACTCTCATATTTTTGATAATCTTCTAGCTGACTTCTCATCCAGAGCATTTGTGTGCTACAACCAGCAGCAGCAACATATTCTGCTTCTGTTGTTGAGAGAGCAATAATAGCTTGCTTCTTGCTATACCATGAGATCAGATGACTTCCAAGAAATTGACAACTTCCAGAAGTACTCTGTCTTTCAATTCTATCTCTAGCATAGTCAGCATCACAGAATCCTACTAAGTTGTATTCTTTGGATCTTCTGTAGACTAAACCAACGTTAGTAGTACCTTTCAGATACCTCAGAATTCTCTTAACAGCAGTTAAGTGAGATTCTCTAGGATCTGATTGGAATCTAGCACACAAACAAACACTGAATAGAATGTCAGGTCTAGAAGCAGTTAAGTATAGAAGAGATCCAATCATACCTCTGTACAACTTCTGATCTACCTTCTTACTTACCTCATCCTTACCTAGGACACATGTTGGATGCATAGGAGTTTTAGCTTCTTTGCTTTCAGAAAGATTAAACTTCTTCAGAAGTTCTTTCACATACTTTGTTTGATGAACATAGGTTCCATCAGAAGTTTGGTTGATTTGAATCCCAAGGAAATACTTGAGTTCTCCCATCATACTCATTTCAAATTCAGCCTGCATAGACTCAGCAAACTCCTTTCCAAGTGTAGAATTAGATGTTCCAAAGATAATATCATCAACATATATTTGACAAATTAAAAAATCCTTTTTAAAGGTTTTACAAAAGAGAGTAGTGTCCACTTTTCCTCTAGTGAAACCATTTTCCAGAAGGAAAGAACTTAAACGTTCATACCAAGCTCTAGGAGCTTGCTTCAATCTGTATAATGATTTCTTTAATTTAAAAACATGATTTGGAGACTTGGAGTCTTCAAAACCAGGAGGTTGATGGACATAAACTTCTTCATCTATATAACCATTTAAGAAGGCACTCTTGACATCCATCTGATAAAGAGTGATGTTGTGTTGAGTGGCAAACGAAATTAATAGACGAATAGATTCTAACCTGGCCACTGGTGCAAAGGTTTCTGTATAGTCAATCCCTTCTTGCTGACTATAACCCTGAGCAACCAGTCTGGCTTTATTTCTTACTACTTCTCCCTTCTCGCTTAGCTTGTTTCTGAACACCCACTTAGTACCAATGATGTTGAATCCTTTTGGTCTAGGAACCAAATCCCATACATCATTCCTTGTAAACTAATTTAGTTCTTCTTGCATGGCAATTATCCAGTCTAGATCCTCTAGAGCTTGATCAACAGAAGTTGGCTCGATTAAAGAAACAAGACCTAATTGACAGTCTGCATTGTTCTTAAGGAATGCTCTTGTTCTGATGAGATCGTCTTTCTTTCCAAGAATCACATCTTCTGAATGAGCTGACGAGAGTATGGATGATCTTCTGACTGTTGGCTCTTCAGAAATCCTGAGATCCTCCAAAGATGAAGCAACTTGATCTTCTGATCCATTGCTTATGAGATTTTCAGCTTCTGGAGCTTTGTTTCTTGGTTCTACAGCTTCTGATATGTCAATATCTATATCTGCAAAATTCTCAAGCTGCTTTGGTTTTTCAAGACCAAGCTTATCATCAAACCAGATATTGATTGATTCTTCTACAACCAATGTTTCAGTATTGTATACTCTGTAGCCTTTAGAGCGTTCAGAATATCCAAGAAGAAAAAAACTTTGTGCCTTAGAATCAAACTTACCAAGATGATCTTTAGTATTCAGAATAAAACACACACATCCAAAAGGATGAAAATATGAAATGTTGGGCTTTCTGTTCTTCCACAATTCATAGGGAGTCTTATTTAGAATAGGTCTTATAGAGATTCTATTCTGAATATAGCATGCAATGTTTATTGCTTCTGCCCAGAAATGCTTAGCCATATTGGTCTCATTGATCATGGTTCTGGCCATTTCTTGCATAGTCCTATTCTTTCGTTCTACAACTCCATTTTGCTGTGGAGTTCTAGGACAAGAGAAATCATGGGCAATACCATTTTCTTTGAAGAACTCCTCAAAGAATCTGTTCTCAAATTCGCCACCATGATCACTTCTGACCTTTATGATTTTGCACTCCTTCTCAGATTGAATCTGAGTGCAGAATTCAAAGAGCACTGAATGAGACTCATCCTTGTGTCTTAAGAACTTTACCCATGTCCAGCGGCTATAATCATCAACGATGACTAATCCATATTTCTTCCCTCTGACAGATGTTGTTTTGACTGGGCCAAACAGATCAATGTGCAAGAGTTCTAACGGCCTTGAGGAAGAAACAACATTCTTAGACTTGAATGCAGGTTTGGAGAACCTGCCCTTCTGACATGCTTCACAAAGAGCATCTGATTTGTATTTCAGATTAGGGAGTCCTATGACAAGATTTAGTTTGTTAATCTGAGAAATCTTTCTCAAACTAGCATGACCTGATCTTTTGTGCTAGACCCATTGCTCTTCAGAAACAGACATAAGACAGGTTACCTTCTGATTCTTAAGATCTTGAAGATCTGTCTTATAAATGTTGTTCTTTCTCTTGCCTGTAAATAGGATTGAGCCATCCTTCTGACTTACAGCCTTGCAAGACTTTTGATTAAAGATTATGTCATAACCATTGTCACTTAATTGACTTATGGACAATAAGTTATGAGCTATCCATCTACTAGAAGAACATTAGTTATGAAAGGAGAGTTACCAGACTTTATGGTTCCTGAGCCAATAATTTTGCCCTTCTGATCTCCTCCAAACTTAACTTCTCCAGCAGATTTAAGCACCAGGTCTTAGAACATATACCTTCTTCCCTTCATGTATCGAGAACATCCTGTGTCCAGGTACCATGACAATTTGTGCTTTGTCCTCTTTGCAGCCAAGGATATCTGCAATGGGAATAATCTTTTCCTTAGGTACCCACATTTTCTTGGGTCCTTTCTTGTTACTTTTCCTCAAGTTCTGATTGAACTTGGGTTTAGCATTATAAGAGATAGGAGGAACAGCATGATAATTTTTATTTTGAGTTCCATGATATTTCTTAGGTTGTGTCACATGCTTCTTAGTGTGTGTTATGTGAAAGCTTTGAGCATGTGATGTGTGCCTAATATCATGGGAGTGGCCAAATTTAAATTGGTTATACAGAGGCTTGTATGATATTTTCATATCATCCATAGAATCAAGCTTGTATGGAGTTTCACCCTCATAACCAATGCTGACTCTATTGTTTTCAGACACAGCATATATCATAGAAGCAAGTTGACTTCTGCCAATACTTCTAGATAGAAACTTCCTAAAACTCAAGTCATATTCTTTCAGAATATGATTCATGCTAGGAATGGACTTTTCTGATTTAGAAGGAGATCCACTATCTTTGGATAATTTTAAAACTTTTTCCTTCAGTTCAGAATTTTCCAATTCCAGCTTCTTAGTTTCAAATTCAAATTGTTTTCTCAGCTTTTTGTATTTGATACTAAGATGAGCCTTGAGTTCCAGAAGTTCAGTTAAACTGGAAACTAACTCTTCTCTATATAGTTCAGAAAATACCTCTTCAGAATCTGATTCTGATCCATCATCTTCTGTGGCCATCAGTGCAAAGTTAGCTTGCTCGCCTTCAGAATCTGATTCTGATTCAGATTCAGAATCATCCCATGTTGCCATAAGACCTTTCTTCTTATGAAAATTCTTCTCGGGATTCTCCTTCTGAAGTTTTGGACATTCATTTTTGAAGTGTCCAGGCTCATTGCACTCATAGCAGTTAGTGTTTGAAATATTGATCTTCTTTACATGATCAACCTTGGTGTAGCCTTTGTCCAGAACTCTTAATCCAGCAGTTAGTGTTTGAAATATTGAGAACATCTTCTCAATGTTTTCATCATCCTCCATCTTGAAGGCTTCATATTTCTGGATTAGAGCAAGAGCTTTAGTCTCCTTGACTTGAGCATTTCCCTCATGAGTCATTTTCAATGACTCATATATATCATAGGCAGTTCCCCTGTTAGATATCTTCTCATACTCAGCATGAGAGATAGCATTCAGCAAAACAGTCCTACATTTATGATGATTCTTGAAAAGCTTCTTTTGATCATCATCCATTTCTTGTCTGGTAAGCCTTACGCCTGTAGCTTTAACTGGATGTTTGTAACCATCCATCAGAAGATCCCATAATTCACCATCTAGACCAAGATAGTAACTTTCCAGTTTATCTTTCCAGTATTCAAAGTTTTCACCATCAAATACTGGTGGTCTAGTATAACCATTGTTACCATTTCCATTGTATTGCTCAGAAGAGCCAGATGTGGATGTAGGTGGGTTTGTTGGAATTTCACCAGCCATCTTTAATAGAAGCGTTTTTCTCTTCCTGAATCTTTTCTAAACATGGTTAAGTGCTTGCACCTTAGAACCGGCGCTCGGATGCCAATTGAAGGATAGAAAAACACTTAGAAAGGGGGGGTTTGAATAAGTGTAGTTAAAAACTTATACGATAAAAACAACTTGCACAAGTATTTTTATCCTGGTTCGTTGTTGTGGACCTCCATTTTTTTTCGGGCCATACCTCTGAGCGTGAGAGATACGTGAACTGACTCTTTTTTATCGCTTATGCTTTTGCATTTTTTTGAAAATTCACAGAGTCGCCACCGACCTTTTATTTTATCCAATTAAGGAAAGGTTTATAAAAGAAACAGAAAAAAGACCTTTAAGAAATTCTGGGTAAGGGGGTAGGTTATACAAAGGGAAGGTGTTAGCACCCTTTGTATCCATGGTTATCCATGGGCTCTTAAGTTTGCTTAGCTCACTTGTTTTTCGATCACTTTTCAATTGCTTTAGAATGCTCATATGTGGTTTCAAATACCTTTGTAAATTGAATTTTGTAATGATCCTTGTGTGGATGTATACAAAATGTTTGTTTATCTTTCGAAAGATGTTTTGAAAAGAACGTTAACTTTGTAATGATCCGTGTTTGGATGTATACAAAGTATTGTCTTTTTGGAAAGTTTTGTTTTGAAAAACAACAGCGTATGAGAATTTTGTTTGTTTTGATTTGAGCAAGCAAACTAGGAGGTCTACCCTGAGTTAGGTCTACCCTGAGTTGTAAGGTCTTTATCCTTATTTCCTTTAAAAATCTATCCTTTCACCGGATACAAACAAAAGGTTCGATTTTGTACTCGAAACAGTAGAATTTTGACTTTGATTTTGAAAAGAATGAGAAGGGATTACCTTAAGAGGTGCAAGTGTGATTGTGTTTGTATTCAGATATTTTATCTTTGAAGTTAGTGATCTAACGGTTCAATTTTATCTTTGACATACACGCAGTTTATATTTGCTGGAAATTAAAATGCGGAAATGTAAAGTGCGGAAAGTAAATCTACGCTATTACATCGATTGTGCAGGAAATGTAAACTAAGCCTATTTACATGAATTTGACATCCTATACAATTATCTAGGAATTTTAAATTGCAAGAAAAATAAAAGGCATATTTTTGGATTTTTTATGATTGATTTTAATTATAATTAATGCATGATTAATTAAATTAAAATGAAGAAAAAAAGATGAAAATAGATTTAAACCTAGACATTAAGTTTAAAATATGTACAAAATATTTGTCAATTAATTTTAAAACAAAACTAATTTTTTTGGAATTTTTGAAATTGATTTGAAATTGATTAAGCTAATTAATACATAATTATACAAATAATTATACAAATAATTAAAACTCAAAGAGAAAATCATTCAAAATATGTACAAAATTAGTTTATAATATATAAACAATATTTTATATAAAGAACAATTTTTTTTATGATTTTTTGATTGGTTAGAATAATTAAAAAGGAAATATATAAATATATACTAATTAATTATGCAAAATATTGAAATTTTGAAGAAAAATAAAATATTTTTATTTCAGAAAATAATATATTATTTTAGAAGTCTAAAAATATTTTTTGTGTATTTTTTGGATTTTTAAAACTATTTTTAATTAATTTTGCAAAGAAATTAAAATAAAATAGAAAATAAAAGGATACTGATCAGATGTGGAAATTCATGAGGGAACATGGTAAGGATGAGTGTTCTGGAACGTTGGATGAGCTGGCAAGTGGATCAGAAGGTGATTAAAGTGGGGGACCATCGCACGTGGTACACCTGCAAAACACTGAATCCAAGATCAGTTTAAAAAACACGCGCGCGCCCTCCAGCCAATCAGAGGACGCCACGCATCATCTTCTTCCTCAGGATGGGTCTTCTACACCTTTCAATTGTAGGTGGTGTAAAAACTCCAACCTTTTACACCTGTTGAAAATAACGAATGCAAGCAAACATTAATATAAATTTGGCGCGATGCCATGGTTCAATTCGTCTTGTTCATGCGAGTTTGAAGGTACTACTTAGAGTTCATAATTTTGCATGGATCGTAAAACCCCAAATTTAAAGGATCGAACCCTAAAATGGTGATCCTTCGGATAGGCGTCCAAACTTCAATTAAGTTTCCAGAAACGATTAGGACCTCAAACCAAACACAAATATATGTCTACATCTTGCTAAACATGCATGGATTATGAGATATAAGTTAGTTTTAGTTTGAACAAACCGTGGCCTAGGTAGCTCGATTTATGAGGTTTCAGGACTTGGAAATGATTGAGATATGTTCAGTAATGCTTGAGGAAGGTGTTTAAGTGTTTAGTTTGTATTGAAAATGTATTAAACTAAAAATTCGAATTTGAAATTTCTTTGAAAAGTTTAAGTGGTTACAAGCATGGTACAAGCATAAGAATGGCTCTGATTTCTGCCTCTCTTGATTGTGAAGTGTTATAGCCTTTATATAGACTATGTTGTGCTTAGAATTGAAGCCAAGAAGCATCTAGTTGCCTTTGTGGAATTCTTGATTTTTTTATATTAAAAACCTTTGAATTATTGACCAAGTCTTCTTCTCTTCAATGCTCTTGCCTTGCTCTTCAATTCTCTGCAGAAAATCAGAGATTCCTTGGGTGAGTCATGCTTGGATTGTAAGCTACCCATTATCCATTCATTTTCCTTTTAATTTAATCTTAAAATAAGATAAAATTAAGCAAAAAATGGATAAAAAAAGGTGTGGGCCTTGTCTTGGTCGTGGGAGGCCCATAATATTATGGAAATTATGTTTGAACCATGAAAACTTGGCCCCATTTGGAAAAAATACTTTTTTTAGCAATGTTGATTTCATGCATTTTCCCAACATTTAGCCAACTTCAACAAGGTGTAAATCCCTCAATTTTTGTCATATGAAGGAGATCTTGCACTTTTTGGAAACCTCAAAGAGTCCTCTAACCAATGCCTTTGGTCTCATGTCAAAATGATTTTTGGTGCTCCTTGTGTGTCCTTTTGAAAAAAGTGTCTTTTTGTTGAATTTGAAAATGACCTGTAATGTCTTTGGTCATATTTTTCAAATGGTGAATGCAATGACCATGGGATCAATTGCATTTGAAAGATAATTGAATTTCCTTCAAAATGAGCTTTGGTTTGAATTTTTTGGATGAAGGATGAGAGAGTTATGATCAGTCAAAGTTGAGTTGACTTTTCAGGCAAAAACCCTAATTTTGAATCTTAGGGTTTTGTTGATTTTTGATCTTTCCTTGATGAATTATGATCATCCAATGATCAAATGATGAATCCTTTGACAAAATATGGACTTTGACAAAAAATTTCATTTTTGACTGTCTGTTGACTTTTTTGGTCAAACGGGTCGTCTGTTGACTGTTTGAGCTGCTGACAGTGCGTCTGAGTGAATTGAAGTTTGAAAATTTGTATGATGGTACTTTGAGATATATGGATGTGTATGAAATCCATTTGAGGTCTCAAAAACTTGTTTCTCCTGTAAAAACAAGAAAACCCTAGTCAGGGACTGTTTGTGTAGGAGACAGTTAAGCGTACCTGATTTTTGTACAGTGTTGAGTCTCTGCTAATCGCGTGATATTCAGAAGACTTCTAGAACAAAAATCTTGGAATTTTGAATTGTGAAAGATTGATTTGATTGATGGTACAAAACACTGAGAATTGTACTGCCAGCAGTTTGGCTGTCAACTGACCGTTCAGGTATTGACGTAGCAGTTAGAGTGAAAAATCAACAGTCAAAGTTAATTTTCTTTTTTGTTGTTTTTGTTTTTGTTTTATGCGAAAAATGAAAGTTTATTTACATGACTTGTTAAAAAACACATACATAATAAATAACTATTATTTACTGTTACCAGTACAGTCTGAGTTTCCTGATTCTGCGCCTGCAAAAAAGATTTAACTCTGTACCAATTGTGTCAGTACTATTTATCTGTAAATAAATAAATAGCATGTGTGAAGTAATAAACAGTATTTGGCGTTTGCGTAAGAATAAATTCAACTGCAAGCCAAATTACTGTATAAGAAAAATTCTAAAAACTAAGTATTTCATATGTCAGGATATTTGTTGAAATAAAAATCCATGATTATATGAGACTCTTAATTTCCAGATTGGAGTTTTCTTGAAAAAAGATGCGGGCAAATTTTGCGGTATAACAGTTGCCCCTATTCAATCTTCTTAAACCTGAAGAGATTGTCTGAAATCTGAAGGTAGAAGATGATTGAATATTTAGATGCCCTGAAAATTTGCACTTACCTTGATCATAAGAGATGTTGGAAGTTGCATTTGAATGTCGTCTGCGAAATGTTGTTGGCAGATTGGAACATTACCTGAGATGGGCTTTCAGATGCCACCTGGTAAATGGGTTGATGGTTTGTTCATCAGAATGAATCCATTGATTATATCTTGATGAAGGATTTGAAAGTCTTTGCGTTGACTGTTTCGGAACCGTCCAAGGTTACCGCTTTAAGTCTAGGAGGATGATTGCTACGGAACTTGTCCAAAGTTTTTCCGCTTTAGATTTTGATCATTGTGGAACCGTCTGAGGTATCAGCTTTAGATCTTTGATGTTAGATCGTTCTTGAACCGTCTGAGGTATCGACTTTAGATCTGCAATGTTAGATCGTTCTGGAACCGTCTGAGGTACCAACTTTAGATCTGTGATGCTAGATCGTTCTGGAACCGTCTGAGGTATCAACTTTAGATCTTCAATGTTAGATCGTTCTGGAACCGTCTGAGGTATCAACTTTAGATCTTTGATGTTAGATCGTTCTGGAACCGTCTGAGGTATCAACTTTAGATCTGCAATGTTAGATCGTTCTGGAACCGTCTGAGGTATCAACTTTAGATCTTTGATGTTAGATCGTTCTGGAACCGTCTGAGGTATCAACTTTAGATCTTCGATGTTAGATCGTTTTGGAACCGTCTGAGGTATCAACTTTAGATCTTCGATGTTAGATCGTTTTGGAACCGTCTGAGGTATCAACTTTAGATCTTCGATGTTAGATCGTTCTGGAACCGTCTGAGGTATCAACTTTAGATCTGCAATGTTAGATCGTTCTGGAACCGTCTGAGGTATCAACTTTAGATCTTCGATGTTAGATCGTTCTGGAACCGTCTGAGGTATCAACTTTAGATCTGCGATGTTTGTTTTTGAGTTGGTAAGTGATCAGAATGAATCTTCGGCTTGATTATATCTGAGAGAACCGTTCATGGAATTCAGGTGAACACTGCATGTGATTGAGAACATCTTTGTTGAAGATATCCGTCTACCTGAAAAATCAAGTTAGTGATATGCAATGTTTATGATGCATGTAAATGTGAGATATTCCCGGAGAAATATGCATGTGATGTTGTGTATGAATATGCGCATGAATATGCACATGATGCATGATGTATGAATGTGAATATGAATGTGTGATGTATGAATGTGATGTCAAGCTTTTATTTGGGAAAATAAATTTCCGTCAGTCATCTAGATATGACTATATTGTGATTGTTGATGATCTTTTGTCTTGTTTGAGTATCCTCGGCTGGGGAAATTCTTTGAGAACCATGGTACTCTGTTGAAGGATCTTTGACTATCACTTGGGAATGAAAGGTAGCTGGAAGTTCTGATGCCCTTTCAAATGGGAATGAGGAAGATGCATAATCCTCCGATGCACTATCTGACCAAGTTCGGGTGCGGGGATCACACCTTCTGAAGATAGTAATCTGGAACAACCCTGCTGGGGTATAAGACTTCTTTTGAAGAGAAAATCTTTTTGAGGAATTTGCTGAGAAATGTGTTTCTCTTGGGGATTTTCTTCTGACGGAATGATGTCCAGATAATTGGGACATTTCCTGAATGCTATTCCTGTTTTTCCTGGTAAACATCAATCATATTCAAATGCACATGCTCATTCAAAATTATCATTGGGACGTTTACGTATTCAAAACAGAAAAAGTGAAAATAGTGATTTTGAGCCTAAGCTGCATTGATTTTTGAAAAAAGAGCCATGATAGGCTGATTCGCACAGGGAGACAACAATCCTAGAAGTAGGAAATTGTCAGAAAGCTTTGGAAAATATTTATGAAGATAAATAGCTATGTGAAAACAATCCAGTCAAGTTTCAACTCTGCTATTGCCAATCTGTCTTCGAGCATCTCATCCCTCACTTGTTGGAAGAAAGTGATTGGACTGATCGGTGTCTTTGAGGTGTTGAATCTTGATGATGAGTAGGCAGTTGAACGGAACATAGTTGTATGCTTCATTCCCTAACTTTTGCCTAGGCTGCCCTTTCAGGTTTTCAGCCTACCGGGATAGTATTTGTTTAGTCTCTAATTTTTGCCTGGACCGCCCTTTCGGGTTTTCAATCCACCGAGACGCTCATTTTTTGCCTAAGTTGCCCTTTCAGGTTTTCAACTTAGCGAGCTGTTTTTTCTTTTTAAGCGAAGTACTTTTTGACTATGTCAGCATTCACAGGGTGTGGGAAATCCTCACCATCCATGGTGGTAAGCAACATGGCTCCGCCGGAGAATATTTTCTTGATTATGAATGGTCCCTCGTAGGTGGGAGTCCATTTGCCTCTGGGATCACCTTGTGGTAAGATGATGCGTTTGACAACCAAGCCACCAGTTTGGTATGCTTGACTTTTGACTTTTTTGTTGAAGGCTTTGATCATACGCTTTTGGTATAGCTGACCATGACAAATAGCTGCGAGCCTTTTCTCATCAATCAAGTTTATCTGGTCCAACCGTGTTTGAATCCAATCGTCTTCGTCTAGATTGGCTTCTTTCATAATCCTTAGGGAAGGAATCTGAATTTCAATTGGAAGAACTGCCTCCATACCATAGACTAAGGAGAATGGAGTTGCCCCTGTTGAAGTACGCGCAGATGTGCGATAACCATGAAGAGCAAAAGGTAACATCTCATGCCAGTCTTTGTAAGTTACTGTCATTTTTTGTATGATTTTCTTGATGTTCTTGTTGGCAGCTTCCACCGCGCCGTTCATCTTTGGTCGATATGGAGAAGAATTATGATGTTTGATCTTGAACTGTGTGCAAAGTTCAGTAATCATTCTGTTGTTTAGATTTGTGCCATTGTCCGTGATAATCCGTTCAGGGATGCCGTACCGACAAATGAGATTGTATTTGATGAACCGGGCCACCACATTTTTGGTGACAGAAGCAAATGAAGCTGCTTCTACCCACTTTGTGAAGTAGTCAATAGCGACCAGGATAAAGCGATGTCCGTTGGAGGCAGTAGGTTTGATTTCTCCAATCATATCAATACCCCACATTGCAAAAGGCCAAGGAGCCGTCAGGATGCTTAATGGAACTGGAGGTACATGTACTTTGTCAGCGTATATCTAGCATTTGTGACATGTTCGGGAGTGATGATGGCAGTCTGTTTCCATGGTAGACCAGTAATAACCTGCTCTCAGGATCTTTTTAGCCATTGTATGTCCACTGGAATGAGTACCGAAGGCACCATTATGTATTTCTTTCATGATCTGTTCTGCTTCCTTCTTGTTTACACAGCGAAGTAAAGTCGAGTCATGGTTGCGTTTGTATAAGGTTCCATTGCTTAGAAAGAATTTGGCAGCAAATCTCCTTAGAAACTTTCTGTCGTTAATGGATGCCCCTTCAGGGTACTCCTGAGCTTCGAGATATCTTTTTACTTCATGGAACCATGGTTTTTCCTCGGTTCCTTCGGTATCGATCTCATTGCAATAGGATGGTTCATCTTGCCTGTAAATGGTGATCATAGGCGCCTCGTTGTCCCACCTGACTTTGAACATAGATGACATGGTAGCTAAAGCATCAGCTAGTTGATTTTCCTCGCGTGGGATGTGTTCGAAAGTGATTTCTTCGAAGTAAGGAATCAAACTCAGCACATATTCTTTGTAAGGAATTAGATTCGGGTGCTTTGTGTCCCATTCCCCTTTGACTTGGTAGATTACCAAGGCCGAGTCTCCGTAGACTTCCAGGGATTTGATTCTTAGATCGATTGCAGCTTTGAGACCCAGAATACATGCTTCGTATTCGGCTATATTGTTAGTGCAATTGAAGCATAATCTGGCAGTGAATGGTGTATAACCTCCTGCGGGGGAAATGATCACAGCTCCGATGCCATTGCCAAGTGCTTTAGAAGCTCCATCAAAAACCATAGTCCACCGGGATCCTGGCTCGGGTCCTTCTTCTGGTCCGGGTTGTTTGTAGTCATTGACTAGCAGAATGTCTTCGTCTGGGAAGTCAAAGTTCAATGCTTGATAATCATCCACTGCTTGATGAGCCAAATGATCAGCTACCACACTTCCTTTGATTGCTTTTTGTGAAGTGTATTGAATGTCATATTCTGTTAAGATCATTTGCCATCTTGCTATTCTTCCAGAGAGAGCAGTTTTTTCGAACACGTATTTGATGGGATCCATCTTGGAGATTAGGAAAGTGGTGTGATTTAGCATGTACTGTCTTAGTCGGCGAGCCGCCCAAGCTAAGGCACAACAAGTTTTTTCGAGTAGTGAGTATCTTGTTTCACAATCGGTAAACTTTTTGCTAAGATAGTAGATTGCGTGCTCCTTTCGGCCGGATTCGTCATGTTGTCCTAGTACACACCCCATTGAGTATTCTAACACAGTTAGGTACATTATCAGAAGTCTGCCTTCCACAGGTGGCAACAAGATTGGAGATTTTTGGAGATATTCTTTGATTTTGTCAAAGGCTAACTGACATTTGTCATTCCACCTTTCCACTTGATCTTTCTTCAACAGTTTGAAGATCGGCACACAAGTAGTAGTCATGTGGGCAATAAATTGGGCGATGTAATTTAGACGTCCCAAGAATCCTCTGACTTGTTTCTCGGTACGAGGTATAGGCATTTCTTGAATGGCTTTAACCTTGGCGGGATCAACCTCAATACCTTTGCTGCTGACGATGAAACCTAAGAGTTTGCCAGATCTTACTCCAAAGGTACACTTATTTGGGTTCAGTCGCAACTTGTATTTCTTGAGTCTGTCAAACAACTTGTGTAAATGACCCAGATGTTCTTCCTCGGTGTTGGATTTTGCAATCATGTCATCGACATACACCTCTATTTCTTGATGAATCATATCATGAAATAGCGCTACCATTGCACGTTGATAGGTTGCTCCTGCGTTTTTCAGACCAAAGGGCATTACTTTGTAACAAAAGGTTCCCCAGGGTGTTGTGAAGGTTGTTTTTTCCATGTCTTCGGGTGCCATCTTGATTTGATTGTACCCTGAGAATCCGTCCATAAAGGAGAATACCTTGCATTGTGCGGTATTGTCAACCAGTACATCGATGTGTGGTAAAGGGAAATCATCTTTGGGGCTTGCCTGGTTCAGATCTCTGTAGTCCACGCACATTCTGACTTTCCCGTCTTTTTTAGGTACAGGCACGATGTTAGCTATCCAAGGAGGATAACTTACAACTTTTAGGAATCTGGCATTGAACTGTTTTTCAACCTCGTCTTTGATCTTTTTTGACATATCAGGCCTACTCCTTCGTAGTTTCTGTTTGACTGGAGTGCTACCTTCTTTGATTGGCAGGCGATGAACTACAATGTCCGTGTCAAGGCCTGGCATATCTTCATAGGACCAGGCGAATATCTCGACGTAGTCTCGCAGCATTTGAATCAGTCTTTGCTTGATGCTGTGTTCTAAGTCAGCCCCTATTTTGACTTCTTTCTTTTCTTCGATGCTGCCCAAGTTGATGACCTCAATTGGCTCCTCGTGAGGCTGTATGGCCTTGTCTTCTTGTTCTAGCAGCCTTGCAATTTTTCTTGGCACTTCACAATCTTCCTCACTTTCGTCCTCAGTTTGGTAGATCGGACTTTCAAAGTCATGACGGGCAATAGCAGAATCGTTGTTGACTGGATCCAGAGTGTATGTGAATCTGCATGTTAGTTATGTGAGTGTGTGTGAAGAAAAAACATAGCTATTTGAAAGCGAAGAAAGAAAGAAAAAGGATCACAAAATTTTAAATATGCAAGCGTCCCATGATTTTATTGAATGCACATGATCATGATATGATAAGCCCTTATAGAAGGACCAGTGTGCTAAGGCACACGGCTTTCAAGCTCATGGTTCGATTGTTCAGGAACCATTTTTATCTTTGCACAATATACACAAAGAAAACAGGAAATGGCATTTACTCCTGGTCAAAGGAGATCACATCCTCAGCTTTCCAGTTGTTCAATCCACTGTTGTGAGCAGAGAGTACCCAGCTGTTCCAGTTGCAGTTGTCTTCTTCATCTTCCATACCATTGATTTCATTAGTGGGAAAATGAGCCGGTGATCCTTCGGGATAAGGGATATACTCTGCTGGATACGAGAGCCCAGGCTGAGATATCTCTGTTGGCTGAGCGAGATGCTCGATAAGGCCGTCCCATGCAGTCGGGATGATGTTTTGAATAGAGACTTGTGCATCCTAATGAGGAGTGTATGCTGATAGAAAGCAACCCTCGTTATTTGGTATTTCCCTGGCTTCTTCAAAAGCGAAATTGTCATCGTACTGTTCATCCCATCCAGTTGGGACAATGTCCTCCATAGCAATTTGTGAGCTCGGAGGAGCGGAATATTTCACCATATAGTCATATTTGCCGCTGGGTTCTCCTAGCGTGTCCCATACTTCTTTGGGTGGATTTTGATATTGCTCAGTGACGGGACTTGTGAAACTTTCGTCATTTCCAATTTGATCACCCCATCCAGTCGGGGTAATGTCTTCCATAGCAATATAAGAATTCTGAGGTGCGGTATACTGATAATTATACCCGCCATTTGGTTCTCCCACAGCATCCCACATTCCCATGGAAATGGGTGGAATCTCATCTGGATATGGCTGAATGATATGGTTCAAGAACACTCCTTCATCTTCAATGGCGTTTACTTCTTGGCTGACGAAGTGTGACATTAATCCTCCAGAACGAGGACCTTGTTCATTCTTTTGATTTTCACTATCATAGCCCAGGCCTAGCTTGTCAGACTTGTAGGGTATATCGGGAAGTTGTCCCCATACTGTGCAATCACCCTGTTCAATCATGGCTTTGGCATCTTTGAGAGAAGCCATAGTTGTAGTTGGAGTAGCAGGAATATGCTTGGTGGTAGA